>NC_056629.2:2502500-2802500 GCF_002870075.4 Lactuca sativa
ATCTTTCAATGCTTTGGCAACATGGGTCGGGAGCTCTTCCGAGATAGGTTCATTAAGGACATAGTCCTTTTTCTTAAGCTTGAGGACAATTCTTAGTTGTATAAACCAATCAAGAAAGTTGGGTCCGCTTAGTTTTTCTTTGTCAAGGATGGATCGGATGGTGAGTGATGAGGTGGTTACAGTTGGGGTAGTCATCTACAAAATAATAAGATTCATTTTAATATATATATATATATATATATATATATATATATATATATATATATATATGATATAACTTCTTTTCAAAAATAATTACCCTTCAAATTAAATTTTGAAAAGCTACGATCTACATCACCCAAAATAACTTAAGGCAGTGACCCATAACACGAATGATTTTGTTAATCGGTAGGTTACGATATCCAATTACAACTCTTATGTAATTCTTAGATTTATGGGATCCAAAAACATTACTTTTTTTAATGGCATGTTCATCCCATCTATGCCTCAAAACCCTTATGCTTAGGTGACCTTTATCACATAAGAAATTGATCAAATCATCCATTTAAAAAACATATGAGTTATATTTCACAAATGGCTAAGTGACCTTTATCTGATAAGCAAATACAAAACACCTTGACTATTTTTGATAACCCAAGTGAATAAGGTGACCCTAAAATCCACAAGAATTGCAAAAAAATCTCAAGTGATTTTTAAGTGGATTGCATAGATTTGAAGTTTTGTAAATAAGGGCTTTTATCAATGTTTTATTATTCTAGCATTTTTAAAACATTTTGTATCGTGAATATTTTATGCATAAGATATTTCATGGTACATTTAAAGTGTTCCAAAAATCATAAAGTTGAATTTATTTTATATACAATTTCACTGGTTAAAATTTATATTTGATTTTAATTCGACGTTATACGGATTGGAACAGATTTCAAACTTTGTTGATGAAACAACCTTTTATTATTGAGTTATGGAGTTTAGATTAAGTTTAAAAAATATTTTAAACATTTTTATATCTTTAAAAGTTTGGCTATTTTAGAGTTTTAAAACAATTTAAAACTCTTCTTAACAAAAAAAAAACTCTATTTTTGACATTTTATGTTGAAACTTTTATATAAAACTCTAAACCCCAAGTTTGATGTTATTTTTGTGAAAATGTTTTAGCATGACAAACATATTTTCATACATACAACATTTTACAACAACCAAAATAAACATCACATGCATGCACTTTAAAGTGTATAAACAAAACCATTTTTCTAGTAATGTTTATTGTGAGCCATCACAACAAATATTAAGTCATTTCCTAAATGACTTAATGAGACACTTCAAGGTCTTCATATCTTCATAAGATCTTCAAGCTCCATCTTGTTACATTTTTATAAAAAATAAAATACAAATAGTCTAAAACTAATTTATTACATATAAACATAAACACATTAAACAATACTTATTTATCTATTACATCATCATACAGATAAATAGTAACCACAAATGTCCCAATGGCTTGTTTATACACAACAAACATATCAAACATACCAACAAACAACTCTTTGTTTTTCTAAGGCAACCTTCATATAACCAAAGTGCATGAAAAAATGGTTATATAAAAGAAAAACACTTTTAACAACAAGTTGCTAAAGAAAAAAAAATATGGATGTTTCTTAAGCCAAAAAGAATCCATGCTTGTTTTCCAAAACTCAAAGATTATCATAACATGAAAAATCATTCTAACATTTAAAAGATGACTCTAATACCGCTGAAGGGTTTTTGATGCATAAAATAGATAGTTTTTCACAAAAACCGATAATGAAAGCTTTAAAATTACTTATAAATTTCGAGTGTGACAACAAAACAAACCATCAAGGATCCTTTTAAGGAGGTTAGAATGATGTTACAACAACCATAGGATGTTTAGAAATAACAACATTTGATGCCTTTGGACCCTCTTGGATTTGGGGTGTTGAAGTAGATGGCAAGAACAAGAAGCTTGATCTTCTCTACAAGTAATCCACCAACAAGAATATGGTACCAAAATTGCTAGATTTATTCTTGTACAAATTTGTTCTTTAAGCCTTAAGTGCTCAATCAACTAAGCACTAAAGGAAGACACTGAGTGAACACCAAAAGAAAGTAATGTCTTCAAAAGAGGAGAGAGCTCCAATATCCTAAGTGCTTACGGTTTTTGAGAGAAAAAGGAGGAAGTTCAAGACCAAAAAACTAAAAAATTTCCATGTATTAGACCCTGTTTATATATCCCATGCAAGCATGGCCTCTTGAATATAATATTCTGGGCTACAAAGGAGAGGCATGGGGAACAAGATGATGGGGGTTGACAAGCAACCTCCATCCCTCTACATACTTTTGGCCATATGGCCTAAAGACGACAAAAAAATGTTCACTAGTTTTTTTTAACCATGGTAGAGTAAGCCTTTAATTTAGTCATGGTTAACCAAAGTGTCCAAAACTTTGTACATGACTTATTATATGATACCTTATCACATGAAGACTATTTTTCTGCTTCTTACAATATTGTTTTCATAGAACAATAATTTTCTCTAATTAAATACAAGAGTTGAATTTATTTATTAATAACAAATTACTTAATAAATATTTAGTAAGTACCAACTTGATTAAGGTGTGACCCTATAGGATCATATGTCATTAGCAATGTCATTCAATAATGATTCTTCAACATATGGGTCCAACAGTGGGAGCATAGTAATATTCCTATTCTTTTATGAATGAGACATACTTAATCATTTGCAACTATATTCCGACTAAGCAAGGCCTTTTCGTCTCGACTTGGAAAGTATTTCTAAAATGAAAGACTTAGGAAAGACAAGATACATTCTTGGCATGTAAAATCCTTGGAGATAGATAAAGATGAATGTTAAAGTTTTAAATCTTTATGCATATGCTGACAATATCTTGAAAGAGATCAAAATAGAAGATTACTTTGGAGGACTCTTGAGATTGGCACATGCCACCATTTCGAGCTTGCCTCAAAAGGACCTAGCACAGAGGTTTGAGCTAGATAAAATGATTTTTATTCTATTTGTTTTGGCAAATAAATCCATCATTTGTGTCATATTATGTACAAAACTAGGTATATGATCATGTTATGAGGATATCATTAGATACCAATAAGATCCATGGGACAATTATAAGAAGATTATAAGGGCATTCCAAAATTACTTACGATGAACTGGAGAATGTATATGAGTTAATCAATTTAGAAGAATATCTTTATGTAAAGAGCTACACAAGATGCTAACTTCGAAACATAAAAATATAATACACTTCATTATGAATGAAGAATTATTTTTGTTGGAATAAGATCCATGAAAAACATAGTTGTATAATCTACTATAGAATCATAATAGATTGCTACTTCAGAAGTTGCAATTAAATATGATTGGATGAATGAGTTCATTGAAAAACTAAGTTCCATTCAAAGATAACCTAGAAATATTTTGCGACTTCAAGAGTATACTTAATCAAGCTAGGAAAATCTAAATCTCATTAGAAAACTAATCATATTCTCTAATATATTTAACTATACTTAGAATAAATTTAAATATCAAGAGGATAGTATTCGTAGAATTTACACAAATAAAATTTAGTTAGGCCCATTAACAAAGTTTTTCCTTTAAGCTAAGCATGAAAGGTCATAATTGAGCTATATAACTTTGTTATTCTAGAAATGGAATTTGATTTGGATTTAGTATTGGGATATTGGAACATTAGGACAACAACTATTATATTGTCTTGATATATTGGGATATGATCTACACATTAATACTTGTTATGTTCTATATTATCATGTTTAATCCATGAATAATCTAGTTATTTTAAAAGTCCATAGTAGGTCATAGTTGTGGGAATAGTTATGAGGTAAGACTAATATGACTTGGATTGGTTGATTTTCATAAATTGAAAGTAGGCAAAGTTTTGCAACCAAGATTCATAGGTACTTGTTAGAGAACAAGTATTGTGCATAATCTATATCAAGATCACCTCATGTATCGCTATCGTGAGTTATACTTGATTAAGGTACTCTCTTTCCATCATTAATACTTGATCAGATACATTGTGAGAATTAAGTGTAGGGAATGTTATACTTTGATGTGATCAAATGCTGATATTTAAACAAGTAGTTATAAAGGTCATTATCAGGTGTGATATGAACTATACAAGATTCTTATGTAGCCAATATAGGATTTGTTCCTCTTACGTGTTGAAAGTTAGACATCTAACACATGTTACCAAAATTTAAACACCAAATGAGATTGATTGTGATCCAAGTCTCATGTTTAACAGAATGTTTGTAACAAAAGGATAACTGGTAAATTACCTTATAAATCAATTGTAGCTTTGAAATTTTGAGAATTGGATGTTAATGAATGACATATTTCATCATGTGTTATTGGGGGCAGTGAAATGTTGCTAAATGTTCACCACTATTTGTATCAATCTATGATGAGTCTTGTGCAAGTGGGAGATTGAAAGATCTATATGTCCAATAGTCATTATAGAATGATATTTGCTAATGATGCATGATCCTATATGGTCACACCTTATAGCGAGTTACTACTAATTGATTATTTATTAAAGTAATTTGATTATTAATGAGTATTATCAACACTTGTACTTAATTGGAAAAATATTATTTTATGAAAATAATATTTTAACAACTAATTATGAATTATTGTTTCTAGAAAATAATAATAAAAGGGAACAAAGAAAAACTAGTTATATTTATATGGTATTAATATATATGTTATGTATAATTTATTTGGATACTTTATGGAATCATTTAGTTGGCATGTAACTAGCTAGTTAGTAAGGTAGAGTGTAACACACTCATGCTCCATACCTCCTCTATGGAGTTGTGGATTCTCTTTCCATGTAAAGAGATTGTATGTTGATTTTAGTTCTTACATGTCATGCTTTTAAGAAGAGACCATACCTTATTTTATTACTTGTAACATCCCCCTTTGGCACGTATCACAATATTGTCCACTTTGGGCTCCCGACGCAAAAACTTCCCAGTGGGTCACCCATCCCTAAATTGCTCTCGCTCGTGCACGCTTAACTGCAGAGTTCTTATGGGATCTGCTACCTTCACGACTTTAAAATGCGTTGTGGAAGGAAAGGTATCCACACCCCTTATAAGGAAATGTTGCGTTCTCCTTCCAAGTTGATGTGGGATCAGGTGTAACCCACCTTCACCCCTTATTATAGGGTTCGATGTCCCCGGAAAACACATCTACCCATGCCCAAACTCTGATACCATTTGTAACATCCCCATCTGGCACGTATCACAATATTGTCCGCTTTGGGCTTCCGACACGAAATTTTCTCAGGGGGTCACCCATCCGTGGATTGCTTTCGCCCGATCACGCTTAACTACATAGTTTTTATGAGATCTACTGCCCTCACAACTTTAAAATGCATTGTGTTAGGGATGGTATCCACATCCCTTATAAGGAAATGTTTTGTTCTCCTTCCAAGCCGATGTGAGATTAGGTGTAACCCACAGGATGTTACATTACTAGCTTTGAATTTAGTGCATATATGTATGTATATGGAGAGAACATAAGCTAGTTTATTGGGTTGATCTTTAAATCTTTTTATTCTCTTCTTAGGCTGCCAAAACCGTGAGAATCTATTGCTCCTTCCCTTTCATCTCTTGTAATGTGTAGTGTAGAGTTTGAGTGCTTATTAGTTGATTCTCTTTAATACTTATTTGGTATATGTCTTTAAGGCTTAAGAACAACTAATTACAAGTGAAGACTAGCGTCTTGAAGTGGTTTATCCTTGTTTGGTGGATACATTATAGAGAGCTTCTACTTTAGAGTTTTTGCATTACTTCATCCACTTCCATACTTACATGAGAATCAAAATTATTCAAAGGTTTTAATTCGTTTCTTTCTATTGTTGTATTAATCTTTCCATGTGTGCAAAATGATCATCGGTGGGTAAAAACAGATTTAAGTTTATTCAACAATTTTAAAGCTTTCGTTCCCGTATTTAGTGCTTTGGAAACTAGATTTTTGAATAAAACCCAACACATATAATGACGATTTGTGTAACGCCTTACTCCGAATCGCCTTCCTAATTTGGGATCGTGGCCTGAAGATAGGTTATCATAAGGCTTAGGGCCTTTGGATAAGAGAGATCTAGACCCATTTGAGTACGGGTAATGTCATTGAGCTGATCCGGGAGTTTAGGTTGTGTCTTGGAGCCAAGGGGTATATCGGTTAAATGGTAGTTCGGGCTCTTTATGAATATTGGATTTTTGTTTGGAAAGTTTTGAGGTGAGGATAAGTTGATAGATGTGTAGAGCTTTTTTCTACCTTTCCGTGGATATAAAGAAAGCCGAAAATAGATAAAGGACACAAAAGTTATGACCATTTGAAGTTAGAAGGGTTTTGGACCGAATCAGGTACGCGGGGCGTACCTGATGGGAACGCGTGGTGTTCAAGGAAAATGGTCACAGGTCTGGGTAGGGACGCAGGGCGTTCCCCAAGGGAACGCAATGCATTCTCTAGGCAGACTCAAAAGCTCGTTTTTAGGGTTTGGTCCCTTTATAAGCATCATTATTGTCACACCCCCAAACTAGAACGGCGGAATCGTTCGAGGGCTGATGACTTCATGTAGTATCATAATAGTTGAATAAATAGTAAAGAAATCAAACACAACCATCATAAATATAATTTAAAAAGTTACATTGTTGATTGTAATACATGTTTCAAAAGAAATTACATTATGATGATAAAATGAGTTTGAAATTGACGCCTTAGCGTCCCTTCCCCAAAAGTTGTTGTTACCTGTATTATTGAATCCCTGAGAAATACAAGTAGTTTTGAAAAAGTTTCAACAATTAAGTTGGTGAGTTCATAAGCGTTTTTGTATAAGAATTGTATGCCTTTTTGTATAAAGTAACTGTGTTTTGTATCTAGAAAATCCAATATTTTCCATAAATGAATAGTAGTTTTAAAAGTTCCAAAAAAAACTGGAATGCATAAGTATTTTCCATACCTAAAATAATGTAAGTAGATTTATATATGTATATATAATCACTAAGGTGTTGATAGCCTCGTAAATCAAATGTTTTAATACTTCATGTGAGTTTTATAACCGTACTATTGACCAGACTACCTGTTACAACATTCTTTAGGCGTTGGAATGATATGACGTTTGTCACCCCAGACCTGCCGGTCCAACTGTAGCTAATAGTTTAGTTGCGGGATTGTCAATCACGTATAGATCTATACACAAGTATCATGCTCTCCCTACAAAAGATTATGGTTTATAACACAGTACTTGAAATGCGTACTTGAATGTATGTGACATTAAATGTCTCACAAAAGTTTGTATCAAATAGATATACATATGAAAAGTCCATTTTTCTTGTAAAAGTAAGTGTTTCCTTTCTATAGTTTCATAGAGTGTAAAATATCATGAATATCTCGTAAACTATACATATTATAGTTTTTCAAAAGTGTGTTTCATTTGAATGATAAACCTTAGTGTGTTACTAACTTTGTATGTAAAGTATAGCATTGGCAATAATGTTATTTTACGTATTTAACATTTATACACAAAATGTAGATAAAGTATTTGAAATTGTATGTAACGATTTGCCTTTTATCATAAGTTTTCCTTGCATTTCACTTGTATTTCTCCCCCTAAAATATAGTAAAAATGTGAAAAATAAAGGGGTATGAACTCACTTGGAAAGATTGATGATTTGAAGAAAACAAGACTTTTCTCGGGCAACAATTCGACCGGAAAGTGGTATATTCCTCGGGAATCTCGGAGCTTCGGACCTTCGTCTGGACTTGGATACGTAACCGGGATGTCGGGATAGTCTCGAGGGGCTCGGAAGTGAAAAAGTGGGAGAGAAATGGTGTGAATTAGCAATTTGAGCCGACATCCTCGCATCTTTATTTATAGTGGTGGAGGCAGCCTCGTACGCTAGGCGTACTCCGAAGTATGCGAGGCGTACCTCGTCCGCAGCTCGTATGCGGGGTGTACGTCATGCATGACGCCTTCCTCGGCTGCCGAACTTCGGATGGGATGGGGGTAAAGGGTACAGGGGAGACGTGGTCGATCCGAGGCCCCGTATGGCGTACGTTGGGCGTACCCTCGTACGCTGGGCGTACCTCCTCGGTTTGTGTGCCTCAATCTTCTAAAATGCGTAACCTTCGCATACGAGCTCCGTTTTTTATTTTATTTATATCCACACGTAGGTGAGAATATAATCTACAACTTTCATTTAGAAATCATTGGCAAATTTTGACTTTATTTTTAATTATATATTTTTAATAGGCCGGGACAGAAAAAGACCGTTAAAAATACATAACTTCTTCATCTGATGTACGTTTTCGTCTGTCTTTTTACCGTTGTACTACTATTGTCGAGATCTTCAACTCTCGTTTAGGTTGTGTCTGCTAAATATCGCTCGATTTCTATTTCAAGTCTTTAGCTGTCTACCGCTACTCCGAAACTTAGAAAAATCCTAACTTCCTCATACGAAGTCAGATTTGGACTTTCGTTTTATGTATGTTCACGGTTTAATGATATCTACGTCATTCATTTAGATACCTAAGGCTAAAAAGTATTTTATTGAAATTTCGCATTTTACGCGTAATAGTGTTTTACCGGTTTTGCTGCAGATTTTCGATTGGTCATAACTTCTTCGTTAAAACTCATATTTTTGTGTTCTTTATATTTCTGAAAACCTAGTTACAATATCTATTTCTTTATGTATCCCAATTGAGACTTTTGAACATTTCATTTCTGATGCTATTATTTATTTATTTATAAATTCAAAATAGATTATAACACTTGACTTATGTCATTACATTGACTTGAAATATCAGGTTGTCACAATTACGGACCCAAACATCTTCCATTCTTCAGCCTCCATCCTCTCTAACCCTAAGAATGAAACCCTAGCCTCCATTTGAGTTATTATTGAGCTTGAAAGTGATTTATGAGTATTTCGGTGCTTGAGGAGGAAAGAGGAACTTCTTGAAGAGTCATTGCTTGACTTGGAGCTTTTAGATCTAGACTTTGTGCACCTAGATCTATCTTCTGGAGGTATAAAGTCTCAACCTTGACAACTCTTTCATGTAGATCTAGCTAAGTGGTATTTTGTTATAAAATTGGTCCATTTGAGGTGGTTCTTGTGAGTAGAAGTTACTCCATAACCTTTGAGCTTCATATTTGGTCCTTGTTGAGGCTATGGAGTCATAAAGTTTGGATCTTGATAAGTAAAACCCTTTCATGCATGATTTGGTAATTATTTGATGAATTTTGGGGACTTAGGGTTATGATTTTGGTCTGGTTAAGTTATGCTAAGTCATAAAGTTGGAAACTTTATGACTTGAGAAGTCCCTTTGAATCAGATTTGGAAGTTTGGATTAAGGTATTAAGGTAAAAGCTTGCATCTTGGCCTCTTTATGGAGTTATAAGGCTTTAAATCATGATTGGGTCCTTTTGGACCATGCAAAGGTGCCAAGTTGACGACTATATGGCTTAGGTCACTGATAGGAAGCTATTTTGAGGATTTGAACTTTGGACTTAAGGTACTAAGACATTAGTGTGATTTTTGATCCATGGTCGGGAACGTCGTGCGTTAATCTCGGGAACGCAGCGTGTTCCGACGTTGAGTCCCAATCGGTGGTCTGGCTACGAAATCCCATCATTCCATAAGGGAACGCCCAACGTTCGCTCTATCAGTGGGCCTTTTTGGGCTTACTCATGTTTGGGCTTCAGACTTGGGTTTGAGTTTTGCGTATTGGGCTTTTTGGCCAGAGGGTCCTTAAAATCTTGGACTCTTGTTTAGACATGTCTAGTTAGGCCTAGGTTTTGTAATGGGCCATTGTGGTCCCAATGGGTTTGGGCCTTTGGTCCATCGGAGAAATTTTATTGGACAAGGAATTGTTGGGCTTTAGGGTAAGGCCCATATGAGGTTGGGCCTAATTTGGAAAATTGGGCCATTAGTGGGCTTATGGATCTTATAGTTTTGGGCCTTTTGATTTTGGGCTAGGGCCTTGGTTGAGAGTCTTGATGTGCTAGGGGTAAATTAGTCATTTTACCCTAAGTTTAGATTATGAATCATGGTTTGGAGTTCAGCTGCTAATTGGATGTTGTTGGGTATTGCTAGTTTATGAAGTCGTCCGATCAACAGCTAGGGTTTCGTGCAGGGAGCTTCAGCAGTGCGAGGTGAGTTACCTTCTCGGTAGCAGTGGGTTGAAGGCACCAATGTCGGCCCACTAGTATCGTTTATGTAACGCCCGGGTTTTCAGGGCTAAGCATTTTTGTCAATGTAATAGTCTAGGTCAACTATTGTAACTCTTTTTGAAGTAATAAATATAAAATATTTGAGTATTATGTGAATTATGTGTGTTTATGTGTTTATTATTTAATTATAAATGTATAATTAATAAAGAATAAAAATGAGCGTCAAAATTAAAGTGTGAGATAATCCTGATATCTCTACATAAAGTTGTAGAATACGTCTCAAAGTTTCCGTACATATAAAGAATGCCGAAATCCGAGCTATAACGAAGAAGTTATGGCCCGCCGAAGTTTTACGGCAAAACCGGCACGACACCGGGAGACGTAAATAGTGAATTTACGATAGAAGACTTTTTAGCCTTATCAATCTAAACAAAAGTCGTAGAATATGTTAAACTAAGAACATCGATAAAAAGAACGCCCAAATCTGACTTCGTATGAAGAAGTTATGATTTTTCTAAGATTCGGCTTAACAGTGCACGGCCTGAAACTCGAATTTTAGTTCGAGCGGTTTTTGGCTTACGCAACGTAAATGAGAGTTGAAGATCTCATTAATAGGAAATCAACGGTAAAAAGACAGACAAAAACAGAGTCCGTATGTAGAAGTTATTAATTTTACGCAGACGTTTAACAGTATAATCTCCTTGTACTGTTAAATTTAAGATCGATCGAGAATTGGTTGACGGTGTCAAAATGAAAGTTGTAGATCTTATTATTACCTACACGTGGATATAAAGAACGTCAAAAACGGAGGTCGTATGTGAAAGTTACGGATTTTAGAAGTCGGAAGTGTGCTGTGCGAAAATGGGTGATGTGGCACAATCTTGGCCATTGCTTTCTCCCCAAGGCTTGCCACCAGATGGTGACATGTGGCACCAAGTTCAGCCACATTTCACCCTATAAATACCACCTCTCCCACCCTCATTTTCTTCACACCTTTCCCATTCTTTCTTCTCTTTACTCTCTCTCTCTCTCTAGAACCTCTCTCTAGCCCCGGAATCCCCCGAAAAGCCTAGGGAACCTCCCTAGCACGAGGCGGAAGCCCCGGAGTGCTCGAAGGCTCCGAGAAGAAGAGCTTTTCGGCTCGGGAACGCTGCTCCAAGCAAAGCCCGGTTTTCTATAAAACCCGCTGTAAGTAAGCTACGCCTACGCTATTTTTAATATAGCTTTTATTTAATTATAGTAACGTTATTAGGAACTTATAATAAATACTTGGGCTATTATTATGGGTTATATAAGTATTTTTTTGACGCTTATATAATAATAATAATAATAGCTAGACTATTAATTAGTCTCGACGAATAATAAACTAAACTCTAGTGGTAATAATACTAGGTTTCGTCGAAGAAAATTCTTTTTAAGAAGCGAAGCGCTGTCTGAGTTCGGAATCACCACCTTTTCAGGTGAGTGCATATTTACTTTCAACTTACACATAGATATGAAGTATTTAATATAAATTACGTGCTATTTGTGCATATTATCGGAATACTTGCTATCTATGCTGGATGAACGTTTTATACATGTTTTCAAAGATTTAAACTGTATATGTATTTTATATCTACAAAATGTGTTGGGTAAAACATGGGTAGATGTAATAGTTGCTGTGTGACAAAATAAAATAATGAGAGGCCTTGTTATAGATGTTATTGATGATCCAGTCATCTAGCGGAGTATAGATGACGACCACGGACTATTCTAGACAGTCCAGTGGAACACTAGCAGGCTCGCAACCTGTAGGTGTTTATTTGAACTGTGTGTTTATTTGAACTGTGTGCTCACCAGATGTACTCCATCCCCCACATGGTTGCCTATTAGGACATTTATTGCTGAGGAATCCCCTTAGTAGTAGTGTCCGTCCCGATGATGATCCTTAGGCTAGGTCCCTTATGATAGGTGTTTAGGGACGTAAAGTGAGGATAACGGGAACGGGTAATCGGGTTATTGTTGATTGATGAAATTAATAAACTATTTATTGTGGGTTGAAAACCCTATGTGCTCACCAGGCTCCCAAGCCTGACCCACTCAGTTTTATGTATTACAGGTAGTGGCGCTTGAGCATATATATATGATGTTTGGACGAGGGATTACGGATATAGGCCTGTAGATATGAAATAATGTAGTAAGGCTTGTATTGTACTGTTTATGCTTTTGATCTGTACGAACATGACATCCCGAGTCTTTTAATGAAATACATTTCTATGGAAATGCTTTTGATAAATCTTTATCATATTATTGTTTTGGGACAAATTCCGCAACACTTTTATTTAAAATGTTACTCTGATTTTTAAACAAAGCATAAACAAACCGGTCTTTTCTGGCCGTGATTTTGGGGATGTCACAGTTGGTATCAGAGCATTAGTTTAAGCGAACTAGGAATTTGTAGGATTTCTAGACTTAAACTTAGAATGCTAAGTGATGATTGTGAGGTGTGAGCACTAGCCTATTTTAGGAATTGTGCGTAAAATGCTTTTATGTGCTAAATGCTTTGTGCATAATATGCTGTTAATTGTTCGGATCTATGGTCTGTTGCCGACCGGATCTGGAAACTTTATGTGCTTAGGATTCTAAACGTACGACTACGCTATTAGAACTAGCATGTAAATGTTTCGGAGTGATAAGGACGATTTAAAACGTCTCTCCTAAATAAAGATCTAAATTCACCTTATTCGGTGTATAAATCAAGATGGCAAGGACCCGTAGCGGAAACGTAAACGCAAATGGGAACAGACACCAACCCCCCGTGATCGAGCAAATACCAGTTGTGGAAGCCGCTGCCGGACCAATAACGACGGCCGGAGTGCAAGCGATGATCCAGGCTATGTTGGATCGTCAAATGGAGGAAACTAGACGTTTGCTCCAGCAAAATCGAGAGGAAGGCACTATTCAAATCGAACAGCCCGAGTTGAACGAAGGGCAGACTGAGGAAGGAGACTACAGTGGAACTGTTGGTCAAGTCAACCAACCAATAGTTCAAGAAAATAACCAAGATGACGGATTCGAGAGAAATGGATGCAAGTACAAGGATTTTCAGACTTGCAAGCCATCGACTTTCACGGGAAAGGAAGATCCAATCGGAGTCATGGATTGGATCTCGGAGATGGAGTTAGCTTTCATGACATGCGGTTGCAGAGGAAAGCTACAGACCACATTTGCAGTACGTCAGTTTCGAGGAGGCGCTGTACGTTGGTGGAATACCTTGGGGAAGACTTTAAGCCCCAACAAGCCCCTGCAACTGACATGGGCAGAATTTCTGGTGCAATTCAAACGAAAATACTGCTCGGCTCAAAACCTGTTAGAGTTAGAGAACCAGTTTCTAACCTTGAAGAAGGGAAGCATGTCAATCGATGAATACACGAACAACTTCACAGAAAAGATGGAGTTTGCCTTGCGTCTTGTTCCGGATGAGCTGACGAAAATTGATAAGTACGCAAAGGGACTTCCATGGGAGTACGCGGTGCCAGTACGTCAGGCACCTACTTTGGAGGCAGCTATCTGGGCTGCCAAGTCTGTGGAGGACATGATTAAGGGAAGAGCTGCCAACAAAATCGAGGTTGGCGAGAAGAGGAAATTTGAAGGGTCTGCTAAACCCAACAAAAAGAAGAGCAAGTTCGGTTCAAAAAAATTCGGGGGAGGAAACGAATTTAAATGGTGCGAGAAGTGCAAGAAGAAGCACTCGGGAAAATGTGGCGATGAAGTAACCTGCTACAAGTGTGGGAAAACAGGGCACTATGCCAATGAGTGCACCACCAACAAGAAGGTGTGCTACGAGTGTCGTGAAGAAGGGCATATTGCTAAGGATTGCCCAAGGAAGAAAGATGCGGGAAGGCCCAACATACCACCAAAGCCAAAGGCGAGAGCCTTTCAGATGACGCTCGAGGCTGCGAAGGAGGCAGCAGACGTCGCTTCAGGTACCTTTCTTGTAAATGGTTTGCCTGCAAATATACTATTTGATTCCGGAGCCAATTACTCCTTTGTGTCGCATAAATTTGGTGGAAGATTAGCATTGCCTGTAGAAAAACTAGATAATGCTCTGATTGTAGAAGTTGCCAGTGGCAAACTCGTACCTGTTAGTAATCGTATTAGGAACATCGTCATTGACCTAAACGGAAACGAATTCCATGAGGAACTATTACCCATAGAGTTAAACGGTTTCGACATCGTTTTGGGTATGGATTGGCTTAGCGCCAACGATGCCGAGATATTATGCCAAAAGAAGATAGTTAGGATAAACCCACCCGGAAAGGAATCATTTATGGTGTACGGGGACAAACGCAGAGTAACTTCTGGAATCATCTCCCTGATGAAAGCCAGGAAATGTTTGTCCAAAGGATGTGCATCATACTTGGCATTCGTAATCGATGCTAAGAAAGAAAAGAAAGAGGTGCAGAATATACCGGTTGTGTGCGATTATCCGGAAGTCTTTCCCGAAGATCTTCCCGGATTACCACCTGATAGACAAGTGGAGTTTCGTATAGACTTGTTACCAGGAACAACACCGATAGCAAAGCCACCTTACCGATTAGCACCGACGGAGATGAAGGAGCTCATGACACAACTTCAGGAGTTGTTGGACAGCGGATTCATTCGACCTAGTTCATCACCCTGGGGAGCTCCGGTGTTATTCGTGAAGAAGAAGGACGGAAGCATGAGGATGTGCATAGACTACCGAGAGCTGAATAAGGCAACGGTGAAGAACAAGTATCCATTGCCGAGGATTGATGACCTATTCGATCAGCTGCAAGGTTCGAGCTACTTCTCAAAGATCGATCTTAGGTCAGGATATCATCAGCTGAAGGTGAGAGAGCAGGATATTGAGAAGACTGCATTCAGAACAAGATATGGACACTACGAGTTCTTGGTTATGTCATTCGGACTAACCAATGCTCCCGCAGCATTCATGGATTTGATGAATAGGGTCTGTAAACCATTCCTCGATAAATCTGTGATAGTGTTCATCGACGACATTCTTATTTACTCGAAAAGCCAGGAGGAGCATGGCAAGCATCTACGAGAAGTGTTGGAGGTGTTAAAGAAGGAGAAGCTTTTTGCGAAGTTCTCCAAATGCGACTTCTGGATACGGGAAGTCCAATTCTTGGGTCATGTTGTTAACCAAGAAGGAATAATGGTTGACCCCGCCAAGATCGAGGCTGTAATGAAGTGGGAACGTCCGAAGAGTCCCACGGAGGTTCGAAGCTTTCTAGGATTAGCCGGATATTACCGACGATTTATCCAAGGCTTTTCTTCGATAGCTGCTCCATTAACAGCTTTGACCCATAAAGGAGCTACGTATACATGGAGTGAGAAACACGATGAGGCGTTCGAGAAGCTAAAGAAGAAGTTATGTGAAGCACCGATACTTTCTCTACCCGATGGAGTTGAAGATTTCGCGGTTTATAGTGATGCATCTGGAGTCGGGTTGGGTTGTGTTCTGACCCAAAGAGAAAAGGTGATAGCATACGCATCTCGACAATTGAAAGAGCACGAAAAGAACTACCCCACTCATGATCTGGAGTTGGCAGCGGTAGTATTTGCCTTAAAGATATGGAGGCATTACCTCTATGGCACGAAGTGTAAGCTCTTCACTGATCATAAGAGTCTCCAGTATCTCTTTAATCAGAAGGAGTTGAACATGAGGCAACGACGCTGGCTAGAGCTTCTCAAGGACTACGACTGTGAGATACTTTACCACCCAGGTAAAGCAAATATTGTTGCTGATGCTCTCAGTCGGAAAGTCAATCTTGAAAGAAAAAGGCCAAGAGCGTTAAGAATTGAAGTCGTCTCGACGATTGTGGAAAGTATCAGGAAAGCTCAAGAAGAAGCCTTAGAAAAGAATGACCGAAAGGAAGAACATTTGGGAAAAACGTTAGTGTTCGGTACAAACAGTCGAGGACTGAAGGTATTCCAAGATCGAATCTGGGTACCTAAGATAGGAGGAATAAGAGATCTTCTAATGGAAGAAGCACACAAGACCATGTACTCGATTCATCCCGGTAGCACTAAAATGTATAGGGACCTAAAACCCTACTACTGGTGGCCGACGATGAAGCTCGATGTTGCGAAGTATGTGGCCGAGTGCGTAACATGCGCGAGGGTTAAGGCACAACATCAGAAACCGTATGGGAGTTTAGAACCTTTACCTGTACCCATGGGTAAATGGGAAGACATCACCATGGATTTTGTGACTAAACTGCCCAGAACGAAGAACGGACACGACATGATTTGGGTAGTCGTGGATCGTTTCACCAAGAGTGCACACTTCATAGCCGCCAACGAGAAGTGGTCTATGGATAAGCTCGCAAACGCTTACGTGAAGGAAATTGTAAGACTTCACGGTGTCCCTCTTACGATTGTGTCAGATCGTGATAGTCGTTTCACGTCAAGGTTTTGGAGGAGTCTACAAGAGGAGTTGGGTACAAAGTTGTGTTTGAGTACTGCTTACCATCCGCAAACTGATGGTCAGAGCGAAAGAACAATTCAGACGCTGGAAGATATGTTGAGAGCATGTACCCTCGAATTCCAAGGGAATTGGGACGAGCACTTACCTCTGGTAGAATTTTCCTACAACAATAGTTTTCACTCGAGCATCAAGATGGCACCTTATCAGGCCTTGTATGGACAGAAGTGTCGTACGCCGTCTTGTTGGCTTGAAGCCGGAGAGAAGCAGTTTATGGGCCCCGAGATAGTCCATGAGACTGCTGAGAAATTGAAGGTGATTAGGGAAAGAATGTTAGCAGCTCAGGATCGTCAGAAGAGCTATGCTGACAAGAAAAGACGACCGATAACCTTCGAAGTTGGGGATTCCGTTTTACTTAAAGTCTCACCGTGGAAGGGACTTATACGATTTGGGAAACGAGGAAAGTTGAGTCCAAGGTTTATTGGACCGTTCAAAGTTCTTCAGAAGATTGGGAACCAAGCTTACAAGCTGGAATTGCCCGAAGAACTCAATGGTATTCATAACACCTTCCATGTGTGTTATTTGAGGAAATTCATGGGAGATGTTCCCGACATAATTCCAATCTCGGAATTAAGGATGGATGAGAATAAAAGGCTGATCGAAGAGCCTGAGGCAATTGTCGACCGTAAGACTAAGAAGTTACGACGCAAGATGGTCGACTTGGTGCTAGTCCGATGGAAACATTCGAATGGGCCGAATCTCACTTGGGAAACAGAGGATGACATGATGAGTCGCTATCCACATCTGTTTGCTGATGCATGATTCCGGGACGGAATCATCCTAAGGGGGAGAGAATTGTAACGCCCGGGTTTTCAGGGCTAAGCATTTTTGTCAATGTAATAGTCTAGGTCAACTATTGTAACTCTTTTTGAAGTAATAAATATAAAATATTTGAGTATTATGTGAATTATGTGTGTTTATGTGTTTATTGTTTAATTATAAATGTATAATTAATAAAGAATAAAAATGAGCGTCAAAATTAAAGTGTGAGATAATCCTGATATCTCTACATAAAGTTGTAGAATACGTCTCAAAGTTTCCGTACATATAAAGAATGCCGAAATCCGAGCTATAACGAAGAAGTTATGGCCCGCCGAAGTTTTACGGCAAAACCGGCACGACACCGGGAGACGTAAATAGTGAATTTACGATAGAAGACTTTTTAGCCTTATCAATCTAAACAAAAGTCGTAGAATATGTTAAACTAAGAACATCGATAAAAAGAACGCCCAAATCTGACTTCGTATGAAGAAGTTATGATTTTTCTAAGATTCAGCTTAGCAGTGCACGGCCTGAAACTCGAATTTTAGTTCGAGCGGTTTTTGGCTTACGCAACGTAAATGAGAGTTGAAGATCTCATTAATAGGAAATCAACGGTAAAAAGACAGACAAAAACAGAGTCCGTATGTAGAAGTTATTAATTTTACGCAGACGTTTAACAGTATAATCTCCTTGTACTGTTAAATTTAAGATCGATCGAGAATTGGCTGACGGTGTCAAAATGAAAGTTGTAGATCTTATTATTACCTACACGTGGATATAAAGAACGTCAAAAACGGAGGTCGTATGTGAAAGTTACGGATTTTAGAAGTCGGAAGTGTGCTGTGCGAAAATGGGTGATGTGGCACAATCTTGGCCATTGCTTTCTCCCCAAGGCTTGCCACCAGATGGTGACATGTGGCACCAAGTTCAGCCACATTTCACCCTATAAATACCACCTCTCTCACCCTCATTTTCTTCACACCTTTCCCATTCTTTCTTCTCTTTACTCTCTCTCTCTCTCTCTAGAACCTCTCTCTAGCCCCGAAATCCCCCGAAAAGCCTAGGGAACCTCCCTAGCACGAGGCGGAAGCCCCGGAGTGCTCGAAGGCTCTGAGAAGAAGAGCTTTTCGGCTCGGGAACGCTGCTCCAAGCAAAGCCCGGTTTTCTATAAAACCCGCTGTAAGTAAGCTACGCCTACGCTATTTTTAATATAGCTTTTATTTAATTATAGTAACGTTATTAGGAACTTATAATAAATACTTGAGCTATTATTATGGGTTATATAAGTATTTTTTTGACGCTTATATAATAATAATAATAATAGCTAGACTATTAATTAGTCTCGACGAATAATAAACTAAACTCTAGTGGTAATAATACTAGGTTTCGTCGAAGAAAATTCTTTTTAAGAAGCGAAGCGCTGTCTGAGTTCGGAATCACCACCTTTTCAGGTGAGTGCATATTTACTTTCAACTTACACATAAATATGAAGTATTTAATATAAATTACGTGCTATTTGTGCATATTATCGGAATACTTGCTATCTATGCTGGATGAACGTTTTATACATGTTTTCAAAGATTTAAACTGTATATGTATTTTATATCTACAAAATGTGTTGGGTAAAACATGGGTAGATGTAATAGTTGCTGTGTGACAAAATAAAATAATAAGAGGCCTCGTTATAGATGTTATTGATGATCCAGTCATCTAGCGGAGTATAGATGACGACCACGGACTATTCTAGACAGTCCAGTGGAACACTAGCAGGCTCGCAACCTGTAGGTGTTTATTTGAACTGTGTGCTCACCAGATGTACTCCATCCCCCACATGGTTGCCTATTAGGACATTTATTGCTGAGGAATCCCCTTAGTAGTAGTGTCCGTCCCGATGATGATCCTTAGGCTAGGTCCCTTATGATAGGTGTTTAGGGACGTAAAGTGAGGATAACGGGAACGGGTAATCGGGTTATTGTTGATTGATGAAATTAATAAACTATTTATTGTGGGTTGAAAACCCTATGTGCTCACCAGGCTCCCAAGCCTGACCCACTCAGTTTTATGTATTACAGGTAGTGGCGCTTGAGCATATATATGATGTTTGGACGAGGGATTACGGATATAGGCCTGTAGATATGAAATAATGTAGTAAGGCTTGTATTGTACTGTTTATGCTTTTGATCTGTACGAACATGACATCCCGAGTCTTTTAATGAAATACATTTCTATGGAAATGCTTTTGATAAATATTTATCATATTATTGTTTTGGGACAAATTCCGCAACACTTTTATTTAAAATGTTACTCTGATTTTTAAACAAAGCATAAACAAACCGGTCTTTTCTGGCCGTGATTTTGGGGATGTCACAGTTGGTATCAGAGCATTAGTTTAAGCGAACTAGGAATTTGTAGGATTTCTAGACTTAAACTTAGAATGCTAAGTGATGATTGTGAGGTGTGAGCACTAGCCTATTTTAGGAATTGTGCGTAAAATGCTTTTATGTGCTAAATGCTTTGTGCATAATATGCTGTTAATTGTTCGGATCTATGGTCTGTTGCCGACCGGATCTGGAAACTTTATGTGCTTAGGATTCTAAACGTACGACTACGCTATTAGAACTAGCATGTAAATGTTTCGGAGTGATAAGGACGATTTAAAACGTCTCTCCTAAATAAAGATCTAAATTCACCTTATTCGGTGTATAAATCAAGATGGCAAGGACCCGTAGCGGAAACGTAAACGCAAATGGGAACAGACACCAACCCCCCGTGATCGAGCAAATACCAGTTGTGGAAGCCGCTGCCGGACCAATAACGACGGCCGGAGTGCAAGCGATGATCCAGGCTATGTTGGATCGTCAAATGGAGGAAACTAGACGTTTGCTCCAGCAAAATCGAGAGGAAGGCACTATTCAAATCGAACAGCCCGAGTTGAACGAAGGGCAGACTGAGGAAGGAGACTACAGTGGAACTGTTGGTCAAGTCAACCAACCAATAGTTCAAGAAAATAACCAAGATGACGGATTCGAGAGAAATGGATGCAAGTACAAGGATTTTCAGACTTGCAAGCCATCGACTTTCACGGGAAAGGAAGATCCAATCGGAGTCATGGATTGGATCTCGGAGATGGAGTTAGCTTTCATGACATGCGGTTGCAGAGGAAAGCTACAGACCACATTTGCAGTACGTCAGTTTCGAGGAGGCGCTGTACGTTGGTGGAATACCTTGGGGAAGACTTTAAGCCCCAACAAGCCCCTGCAACTGACATGGGCAGAATTTCTGGTGCAATTCAAACGAAAATACTGCTCGGCTCAAAACCTGTTAGAGTTAGAGAACCAGTTTCTAACCTTGAAGAAGGGAAGCATGTCAATCGATGAATACACGAACAACTTCACAGAAAAGATGGAGTTTGCCTTGCGTCTTGTTCCGGATGAGCTGACGAAAATTGATAAGTACGCAAAGGGACTTCCATGGGAGTACGCGGTGCCAGTACGTCAGGCACCTACTTTGGAGGCAGCTATCTGGGCTGCCAAGTCTGTGGAGGACATGATTAAGGGAAGAGCTGCCAACAAAATCGAGGTTGGCGAGAAGAGGAAATTTGAAGGGTCTGCTAAACCCAACAAAAAGAAGAGCAAGTTCGGTTCAAAAAAATTCGGGGGAGGAAACGAATTTAAATGGTGCGAGAAGTGCAAGAAGAAGCACTCGGGAAAATGTGGCGATGAAGTAACCTGCTACAAGTGTGGGAAAACAGGGCACTATGCCAATGAGTGCACCACCAACAAGAAGGTGTGCTACGAGTGTCGTGAAGAAGGGCATATTGCTAAGGATTGCCCAAGGAAGAAAGATGCGGGAAGGCCCAACATACCACCAAAGCCAAAGGCGAGAGCCTTTCAGATGACGCTCGAGGCTGCGAAGGAGGCAGCAGACGTCGCTTCAGGTACCTTTCTTGTAAATGGTTTGCCTGCAAATATACTATTTGATTCCGGAGCCAATTACTCCTTTGTGTCGCATAAATTTGGTGGAAGATTAGCATTGCCTGTAGAAAAACTAGATAATGCTCTGATTATAGAAGTTGCCAGTGGCAAACTCGTACCTGTTAGTAATCGTATTAGGAACATCGTCATTGACCTAAACGGAAACGAATTCCATGAGGAACTATTACCCATAGAGTTAAACGGTTTCGACATCGTTTTGGGTATGGATTGGCTTAGCGCCAACGATGCCGAGATATTATGCCAAAAGAAGATAGTTAGGATAAACCCACCCGGAAAGGAATCATTTATGGTGTACGGGGACAAACGCAGAGTAACTTCTGGAATCATCTCCCTGATGAAAGCCAGGAAATGTTTGTCCAAAGGATGTGCATCATACTTGGCATTCGTAATCGATGCTAAGAAAGAAAAGAAAGAGGTGCAGAATATACCGGTTGTGTGCGATTATCCGGAAGTCTTTCCCGAAGATCTTCCCGGATTACCACCTGATAGACAAGTGGAGTTTCGTATAGACTTGTTACCAGGAACAACACCGATAGCAAAGCCACCTTACCGATTAGCACCGACGGAGATGAAGGAGCTCATGACACAACTTCAGGAGTTGTTGGACAGCGGATTCATTCGACCTAGTTCATCACCCTGGGGAGCTCCGGTGTTATTCGTGAAGAAGAAGGACGGAAGCATGAGGATGTGCATAGACTACCGAGAGCTGAATAAGGCAACGGTGAAGAACAAGTATCCATTGCCGAGGATTGATGACCTATTCGATCAGCTGCAAGGTTCGAGCTACTTCTCAAAGATCGATCTTAGGTCAGGATATCATCAGCTGAAGGTGAGAGAGCAGGATATTGAGAAGACTGCATTCAGAACAAGATATGGACACTACGAGTTCTTGGTTATGTCATTCGGACTAACCAATGCTCCCGCAGCATTCATGGATTTGATGAATAGGGTCTGTAAACCATTCCTCGATAAATCTGTGATAGTGTTCATCGACGACATTCTTATTTACTCGAAAAGCCAGGAGGAGCATGGCAAGCATCTACGAGAAGTGTTGGAGGTGTTAAAGAAGGAGAAGCTTTTTGCGAAGTTCTCCAAATGCGACTTCTGGATACGGGAAGTCCAATTCTTGGGTCATGTTGTTAACCAAGAAGGAATAATGGTTGACCCCGCCAAGATCGAGGCTGTAATGAAGTGGGAACGTCCGAAGAGTCCCACGGAGGTTCGAAGCTTTCTAGGATTAGCCGGATATTACCGACGATTTATCCAAGGCTTTTCTTCGATAGCTGCTCCATTAACAGCTTTGACCCATAAAGGAGCTACGTATACATGGAGTGAGAAACACGATGAGGCGTTCGAGAAGCTAAAGAAGAAGTTATGTGAAGCACCGATACTTTCTCTACCCGATGGAGTTGAAGATTTCGCGGTTTATAGTGATGCATCTGGAGTCGGGTTGGGTTGTGTTCTGACCCAAAGAGAAAAGGTGATAGCATACGCATCTCGAC
This sequence comes from Lactuca sativa, assembly GCF_002870075.4. NCBI lineage: Eukaryota > Viridiplantae > Streptophyta > Magnoliopsida > Asterales > Asteraceae > Lactuca > Lactuca sativa. The sequence goes on from NC_056629.2 coordinate 2,525,522, forward strand.
AATTGAAAGAGCACGAAAAGAACTACCCCACTCATGATCTGGAGTTGGCAGCGGTAGTATTTGCCTTAAAGATATGGAGGCATTACCTCTATGGCACGAAGTGTAAGCTCTTCACTGATCATAAGAGTCTCCAGTATCTCTTTAATCAGAAGGAGTTGAACATGAGGCAACGACGCTGGCTAGAGCTTCTCAAGGACTACGACTGTGAGATACTTTACCACCCAGGTAAAGCAAATATTGTTGCTGATGCTCTCAGTCGGAAAGTCAATCTTGAAAGAAAAAGGCCAAGAGCGTTAAGAATTGAAGTCGTCTCGACGATTGTGGAAAGTATCAGGAAAGCTCAAGAAGAAGCCTTAGAAAAGAATGACCGAAAGGAAGAACGTTTGGGAAAAACGTTAGTGTTCGGTACAAACAGTCGAGGACTGAAGGTATTCCAAGATCGAATCTGGGTACCTAAGATAGGAGGAATAAGAGATCTTCTAATGGAAGAAGCACACAAGACCATGTACTCGATTCATCCCGGTAGCACTAAAATGTATAGGGACCTAAAACCCTACTACTGGTGGCCGACGATGAAGCTCGATGTTGCGAAGTATGTGGCCGAGTGCGTAACATGCGCGAGGGTTAAGGCACAACATCAGAAACCGTATGGGAGTTTAGAACCTTTACCTGTACCCATGGGTAAATGGGAAGACATCACCATGGATTTTGTGACTAAACTGCCCAGAACGAAGAACGGACACGACATGATTTGGGTAGTCGTGGATCGTTTCACCAAGAGTGCACACTTCATAGCCGCCAACGAGAAGTGGTCTATGGATAAGCTCGCAAACGCTTACGTGAAGGAAATTGTAAGACTTCACGGTGTCCCTCTTACGATTGTGTCAGATCGTGATAGTCGTTTCACGTCAAGGTTTTGGAGGAGTCTACAAGAGGAGTTGGGTACAAAGTTGTGTTTGAGTACTGCTTACCATCCGCAAACTGATGGTCAGAGCGAAAGAACAATTCAGACGCTGGAAGATATGTTGAGAGCATGTACCCTCGAATTCCAAGGGAATTGGGACGAGCACTTACCTCTGGTAGAATTTTCCTACAACAATAGTTTTCACTCGAGCATCAAGATGGCACCTTATCAGGCCTTGTATGGACAGAAGTGTCGTACGCCGTCTTGTTGGCTTGAAGCCGGAGAGAAGCAGTTTATGGGCCCCGAGATAGTCCATGAGACTGCTGAGAAATTGAAGGTGATTAGGGAAAGAATGTTAGCAGCTCAGGATCGTCAGAAGAGCTATGCTGACAAGAAAAGACGACCGATAACCTTCGAAGTTGGGGATTCCGTTTTACTTAAAGTCTCACCGTGGAAGGGACTTATACGATTTGGGAAACGAGGAAAGTTGAGTCCAAGGTTTATTGGACCGTTCAAAGTTCTTCAGAAGATTGGGAACCAAGCTTACAAGCTGGAATTGCCCGAAGAACTCAATGGTATTCATAACACCTTCCATGTGTGTTATTTGAGGAAATTCATGGGAGATGTTCCCGACATAATTCCAATCTCGGAATTAAGGATGGATGAGAATAAAAGGCTGATCGAAGAGCCTGAGGCAATTGTCGACCGTAAGACTAAGAAGTTACGACGCAAGATGGTCGACTTGGTGCTAGTCCGATGGAAACATTCGAATGGGCCGAATCTCACTTGGGAAACAGAGGATGACATGATGAGTCGCTATCCACATCTGTTTGCTGATGCATGATTCCGGGACGGAATCATCCTAAGGGGGAGAGAATTGTAACGCCCGGGTTTTCAGGGCTAAGCATTTTTGTCAATGTAATAGTCTAGGTCAACTATTGTAACTCTTTTTGAAGTAATAAATATAAAATATTTGAGTATTATGTGAATTATGTGTGTTTATGTGTTTATTGTTTAATTATAAATGTATAATTAATAAAGAATAAAAATGAGCGTCAAAATTAAAGTGTGAGATAATCCTGATATCTCTACATAAAGTTGTAGAATACGTCTCAAAGTTTCCGTACATATAAAGAATGCCGAAATCCGAGCTATAACGAAGAAGTTATGGCCCGCCGAAGTTTTACGGCAAAACCGGCACGACACCGGGAGACGTAAATAGTGAATTTACGATAGAAGACTTTTTAGCCTTATCAATCTAAACAAAAGTCGTAGAATATGTTAAACTAAGAACATCGATAAAAAGAACGCCCAAATCTGACTTCGTATGAAGAAGTTATGATTTTTCTAAGATTCGGCTTAGCAGTGCACGGCCTGAAACTCGAATTTTAGTTCGAGCGGTTTTTGGCTTACGCAACGTAAATGAGAGTTGAAGATCTCATTAATAGGAAATCAACGGTAAAAAGACAGACAAAAACAGAGTCCGTATGTAGAAGTTATTAATTTTACGCAGACGTTTAACAGTATAATCTCCTTGTACTGTTAAATTTAAGATCGATCGAGAATTGGCTGACGGTGTCAAAATGAAAGTTGTAGATCTTATTATTACCTACACGTGGATATAAAGAACGTCAAAAACGGAGGTCGTATGTGAAAGTTACGGATTTTAGAAGTCGGAAGTGTGCTGTGCGAAAATGGGTGATGTGGCACAATCTTGGCCATTGCTTTCTCCCCAAGGCTTGCCACCAGATGGTGACATGTGGCACCAAGTTCAGCCACATTTCACCCTATAAATACCACCTCTCTCACCCTCATTTTCTTCACACCTTTCCCATTCTTTCTTCTCTTTACTCTCTCTCTCTCTCTCTAGAACCTCTCTCTAGCCCCGAAATCCCCCGAAAAGCCTAGGGAACCTCCCTAGCACGAGGCGGAAGCCCCGGAGTGCTCGAAGGCTCCGAGAAGAAGAGCTTTTCGGCTCGGGAACGCTGCTCCAAGCAAAGCCCGGTTTTCTATAAAACCCGCTGTAAGTAAGCTACGCCTACGCTATTTTTAATATAGCTTTTATTTAATTATAGTAACGTTATTAGGAACTTATAATAAATACTTGAGCTATTATTATGGGTTATATAAGTATTTTTTTGACGCTTATATAATAATAATAATAATAGCTAGACTATTAATTAGTCTCGACGAATAATAAACTAAACTCTAGTGGTAATAATACTAGGTTTCGTCGAAGAAAATTCTTTTTAAGAAGCGAAGCGCTGTCTGAGTCCGGAATCACCACCTTTTCAGGTGAGTGCATATTTACTTTCAACTTACACATAAATATGAAGTATTTAATATAAATTACGTGCTATTTGTGCATATTATCGGAATACTTGCTATCTATGCTGGATGAACGTTTTATACATGTTTTCAAAGATTTAAACTGTATATGTATTTTATATCTACAAAATGTGTTGGGTAAAACATGGGTAGATGTAATAGTTGCTGTGTGACAAAATAAAATAATGAGAGGCCTCGTTATAGATGTTATTGATGATCCAGTCATCTAGCGGAGTATAGATGACGACCACGGACTATTCTAGACAGTCCAGTGGAACACTAGCAGGCTCGCAACCTGTAGGTGTTTATTTGAACTGTGTGCTCACCAGATGTACTCCATCCCCCACATGGTTGCCTATTAGGACATTTATTGCTGAGGAATCCCCTTAGTAGTAGTGTCCGTCCCGATGATGATCCTTAGGCTAGGTCCCTTATGATAGGTGTTTAGGGACGTAAAGTGAGGATAACGGGAACGGGTAATCGGGTTATTGTTGATTGATGAAATTAATAAACTATTTATTGTGGGTTGAAAACCCTATGTGCTCACCAGGCTCCCAAGCCTGACCCACTCAGTTTTATGTATTACAGGTAGTGGCGCTTGAGCATATATATGATGTTTGGACGAGGGATTACGGATATAGGCCTGTAGATATGAAATAATGTAGTAAGGCTTGTATTGTACTGTTTATGCTTTTGATCTGTACGAACATGACATCCCGAGTCTTTTAATGAAATACATTTCTATGGAAATGCTTTTGATAAATCTTTATCATATTATTGTTTTGGGACAAATTCCGCAACACTTTTATTTAAAATGTTACTCTGATTTTTAAACAAAGCATAAACAAACCGGTCTTTTCTGGCCGTGATTTTGGGGATGTCACAGTTTATAGTCATATGATTGTCTTGATGATAATTTTCTGGTATGCCACTATCTGCTATGATTTATGTGCTAGTATGATATAATATTATGTGGTAGTGGTAGGGGTGAAATAGACCCCATATCCGGTTGATTAGACCGAAGGGGAGGCCAGCACCCAGATGTGCTTGGCAGTATCCGGTTGATTAGACCGAGGGGGGCAGCACTCAATTATGCTCAACAGTATCCAGCTGATTAGACCGAAGGGGAGACCAACACCCAGATATGCTTGGTAGTATCTGGTTGATTAGACCGAGGGGGGGCAGCACTCAAATATGCTCAACAGTATCCAGTTGATTAGACCGAAGGGGAGGCCAACATCCAGATATGCTCGGCAGTATCCGGTTGAACAGACCGAAGGGGAGGCCTGCACCCAGATATGCATGGCAGTATGTTTGTTGTATCGTATGTGGTATGATGGGGGAACTCACTAAGCTTCGTGCTTACGGTTTTCAATTTTGGTTTTAGGTACCTCTTCTTCAAAAGGAAAGGAGTTGACATGATCGCAACACATCACACTATGATTTTCCGCATTATGAGATTCTTGCGGATTGTACTCTGATATTATTTTCTTATGACATGTTGTGGATTTTGACACTTGGGTTTGATATGATTTGGATGACACTGTTGATGTTTTCAGACTATCGTTTCTATAAATTACTTAATTAAAAATGAAATTTTTAGGTGTGAATTTTGGGATGTTATAATTTGTAGTCCCTATAGGTATGGTACCCTTTTAGAACAATGTTTTTTTAATATTTTTCTAGATAGTGTTGTCATCACTAGGAGATCTTCTTATCATGGTTTGTGATGAAAGCCTACAATGTACCACGCAATTATATATTTGTTTACAATTGATATGTTTCTTCAATTCTGCCCAAAAATATAACTGTTGTTGATTACATGAACCTTAGTTTAATAGCAAAAATACAAAATTACTCACCATAAAAACCTACAACTCTTAACAGCCAATCCATTTTTTCTTGTATCCATGTCAGCGTAAAACCATGCAACCCATGTCTCTGTTATACGTCTACATCAACACTTAATACTTTATTTTTGAAGCTTTGATTTGTGGGTAATCAGTTTCTGTCAATAGAGAAACAACTAATTGTCTTGTTATCCGCCGATAACCAGGATGTAAGAGAATCAAAGAACAAGAATACAAAATATAACAACATAAAGTTATTGGTATAGAGAAAATAAACCATTCTCCTTCCAAATTGATCACTTGAATCGTCAATATTGAACCAAAATATGAGTACCGCAAGTAACCATAAAAACAAGATAGGGAAGATGAAATCATAATCATAAGATTTACTTATGAGAAGATACAACTAAATTGAACACTAAATGAACATGACATATGTGAATTTGAATCACAATATTTCTTATGAGAAGGCACAATTACATGCACAAGGGGAAAGAATAAGCATAAGAAACTTCACTTAAACATGTTATATGAACATATTACATTTTTTCCCAAAAATGATGACATCTTCCAAGGACAGCTCAAGATCGTCCATGATTTCTATCTGAGTTGGTGATGAAAAGTCAACGTGTGTATCAACAATATATTAATTTTAATTTGACAATAAAACGAATTAGTGTATTAGTAATTTAGTTTATAATTTGTATTGTAAATCATTTTTAATTGATCTTTTCATTTTTCGATATAATATATTCAATGTTGGTATCTATTTGAAGGTATTTGTATTATTTTCTCAATGGTATAACTATATAAGAATAATACATAAATTATAGTCATATATTTTATAATATATTATCTATGTATAATATATAATAAATGAAAAAATGAATTAATCAACAATGAAAGATATAAATAAAAAAAAGAGATGAAAGTTGAAGGGTGATAGTTGTATCGTGCAGGCGTTATATATATATATATATATATATATATATATATATATATATATATATATATATATATATATATATATATATATATATATATATATATATATATATATATATATATATATATATATATATATATATATATTGTCAGAATAAACAATAGATAAAACATGGAAATAATGGGCCCACGTGAAACAAGACTAACTATACAACATTTTTTAAAAGCAGTCTATTTATATAAAGATTTTTGAAAACAAACCTACTTTTACAAAAATCTCATAGATATATTAGGGGTCCACAAAAAGGAACGAATTAATTATGAAAGTCGGGTAGCTGCGTATATTTTTGGATCGATATTTTATGGACATACTTCTATTATTCTTACTAATCATTATTCCACACGCGACAGGTATTTCAATTCATGACATTTAAATAATCACATGATTGAATCATATATTCATGCATCTTTACATTTGGATTTCGTCATGAAACTAATAACCGATAAAAGTTTAGTTACTTGTACTATTCCATCAGTTTGTGAAAAGACTAAACCACCCATGGAAAAATGCATGTAAGACTCCCTTAACAAAAAAGAAATATTTAGTTACTTATACTAATTAATACATCCGTCTTTACATGAAAAAGACAATACTACCCTTGGCTTGGAAAACACAAATCATCCTCGGGATACCTCTATATATAGTTTTGAAAATCAAAATTTTACATATGATATAGGAACAAAAAAACATGAAAGTGGCAGCAGTAAGAATAGCATGGACTTTGGTGATTATATTGGTGTTTGGGGTTGGGGGACCAAATACACAGGTTGAAGGACAACTTACTCTTCCTTGCATGAGGATTAATCTTCGTATGATAACTTGTTATCTGCACGTGATAACTTGCCACCCTAATTGCAGAAAAGCGCCTTGTAACGATCAATGCACACCTCCCCCAATATCGTGTTGTATACAACTCGTGAGGATAGGTAAAGGTATACAAACTGACGCCGATGCAAAAAATCTTTGTGACTGCATACAAGAAACTGTGGTCGACAGACAAGGCACACCGTTTACTGGCATCGGTCTCTCAGTTCTTCCTAAGGAATGCATGCTTTCCATGAAACTTCCTCCCGTCAAAGCCGATACCAACTGTAAAAAGTATATTAAGCATACTCATCTTTTTTTTTTTTCTCATCGACTTATTGTCGTTTAATTGTATATTAGTTTGTGTATTGATCATAATATTGGTTTTCTTATGCAGGTGGAAGAAAAAGATGATAGTTCGTGTCTAGCTCTCCATATATAAATATACATATATAATGAGAATTAAAGCTTGTAATGAAATCGCTATATATGTTTTTTATGTATAATCTGGAAAGTTTGTCCATTTATACCGGATTAAGGTTCAAAATCTACTATGATAATATGTACAATTCCAATTGAAATGAAGGGTTTTCAATTTCAATAAAAATAAAAACTTTGTATGAAATAAACATGCAATAAATTGGAATGAAAATAATCAATTGATAAGGAATCCAGCTTAAACACTTGGCATCACTAACTCGAATGACATAATGTAACACCCAAAAAAAATCATGTCGAATTTAAATTTTTTAAAACATTTCAAAGCACATGATTATTACAAAACTTGTTTTCAAAATAGTATATTGTCAGAGTATCCCAGAATCAAATCGTAAAATCATAAAATGTGAAGAGCGGTACGATCACGCCTTCGCCTTCCCGCGATCATCTAAAGTACCTAAAACAATAATCGATGAATGTAAGCTCGAAGGCTTAGTGAGTTACCCCCAAAATACCAACGCCATATAATCATAACCATATCATATAAACATATAAACAATAAACAACAAACAACATGCATAATGAGCCATCAGTTTGACTGGACCGAATCCCGGTCCTCAGTATATCTGGACCGCTCTCCAAGCCCTCGGCACGTATGGACTGCCCTCCTCGGGGCCTTCAGCCTATCTGGACCGCTCTCTGGGCCTTCGGCCTGACTAGATTTGCCCAACATACAAAAATAGAGGGAAAGCACAATTTAGGGTTTTTAAATTCGAGGGATGCAATAATAGAGGCTAGGGAGAATAAGTGGTCCTTAAATAGGGTGCAAATCCCCGAAATTTAGGGTTTCATCTGTTAGGTCCTACTCGTCGGGCCCCTTATTGGACTCGGCGAGTAAGTCACTAAAACACGCGAACCAACCCACTGCTACTCGACGAGTAGGGCAACCAACTCGTCAAGTAGACCTTGAAAACAACAAAATTCATATATTAATTCAATACCTGAGAATTAGGGCGTTACAATTCTCCCCCACTTGAACTAGACTTCGTCCTCGAAGTCAGTCGCGGCGAACAGTTCCGGGTAGTGCTCCCGCATCTCTGCCTCTGGTTCCCAAGTCCACTCGGATCCTCTCCGATGCTCCCATTGTACCTTTACCAAAGGTATTTCCTTGTTTTGTAGAACCTTCCTCTTCCTCTCAAGGATGGCCATGGGCCTCTCCACATAATTCAGGCGCTCATCGATCAGAATATCATCCGATGATACTACCGCCTCATGGTCCATAATACATTTTCGCAACTGTGAAACGTGGAAAGTGTTGTGGATCCAACTAAGCTCCTCCGGTAGCTCTAGCCTATAAGACACCTTGCGAACTCTGGCAATGATCCTGAATGGCCCGATGTAACAGGGACCCAATTTCCCCCTCTTCCTGAAGCGGATCACACCCTTCCAGGGTGAGACTTTCAGGAGTACCCTATCGCCCACCTGAAACTCCAACTCAGATCGGCGTCTGTCAGCGTAACTCTTTTGTCGACTCTGGATGGTCTGCATACACTGCCTAATCTGTTGAATCTTCTCGGTAGTCTGCAAGACTACCTATGTTCGTCCCATCACCCTGTGTCCGACCTCACCCCAAAAAACCGGGGTGCAACATCTCCGTCTACACAACAACTCGAAAGGAGGGGCACCAATGTTGGAATTATAGTAGTTGTTGTAGGCAAACTCTGCAAGCGGTAGGTGCGAATCCCAACTCCCACCGAAGTCAATGAAACACGCCCTCAGCATATCCTCGAGGGTCTGAATGGTACACTAGCTCTGACCGTCTGTCTGCGGATGGAATGTTGTGCTAAAGTGCAACCGCGTGCCCAGGTCCTCATGGAACTTCTGCCAGAAATGGGAGGTAAACCTAACATCCCGATCGGAGACAATGGAGACCGGAACCCCATAGCGAGCTACGATCGTACGTACACGTCGGCCAAATTCTCAAATTCTCGGCCGATGAACTCTCCCGTATGGCTAAGAAATGGGCACTCTTGGTCAATCGATCCACGATGACCCAGATGACGTCAAACCCCTTCGTCGTTCTCGGTAACTTGGTAATAAAATCCATCGTGATTTGTTCTCATTTCCACATGGGAATCTCCAGGGGCTGCAGCTTTCCGTGCGGCATCTGATGCTCGGCTTTGACCATCCTACATGTCAAGCACCTCTCGACATACCAAGCGATTTATTGCTTCATGCACGGCCACCAGTAGCTCAAACTCAAATCTCGGTACATCTTAGTGACCCCCGGGTGAAAAGAGAAGTGAGACTTATGAGCCTCCTCAATGAATGTCTATCTGACCCCACCAGACATCGGAGCCCACACCCGACCGCATCGGGTTAAAAATCCCCGGCTATCCTGCACAAACCGGGTGTTCTCACCCCTGATCCTTCCAACTTCTAATTCTCTGGCCGCATGCCCTCGACTTGAGCATCTCTAATCAAACTCACAAGCGAGGAATCCAATGCTATCCTCATACATATTGTTGGGGTGGAAGTCCTAGCTGACTTGTGGCTCAGAGCGTCCGCCACCACATTCGATTTATCGGGGTGGTAAATGATCTAGCAATCGTAGTCCTTGACAACATCCAGCCACCTGCGCTGCCTCATGTTCAGGTTCGGCTGATCCATGATATGTCTCAAGCTCTTGTGATCCGTGTAAATGGTACAACGGACCCCATAAAGGTAATGTCTCCAAATCTTGAGAGTGAACACCACCGCTCCCAGCTCTAAATCATGCATAGGGTATCTCGTCTTATGCGGCTTCAACTGGCACGATGCATAAGCTATCACCCGTCGCCTCTGCATGAGGACCGCCCCTAAACTTGTGATGGATACATCACAGAACATCACAAAATCCTCAACTCCCTCAGGGAGTGTCAAAACTGGAGCTTCACACAACTGCTGACGAAGGGTCTCAAACGCCCTCTGTTGCTCAGGGCCCCACTGGAAATCCACCCCCTTCCTCGTCAGACGAGTGAGGGGTACTGCAATCTTGGAGAAATCCTGTATGAATCTTCGCTAGTACCTTGCCAATCCCAGAAAACTCCTGATATGTGAGGGAGATTTCGGAACCTCCCACTGCATGATTGCCTCGGTTTTGGCCGGGTCGACCAAAATCCCATCCTGGTTAACGAGGTGCCCGAGGAACTGGACCTCTCGTAACTAAACTCGCACTTCGATAACTTGACATATAGTCGCTCTCGTCTCAGAACTCCCAACAACTCCCTGAGATGCTCCCCGTGCTGCTCTCGAGTCTTGGAATACACCAAGATATCATCTATAAACACAATGATCGAGCGATCCAGCATCGGTCTGCAGACCCAGTTCATCAGGTCTATAAATACTGTCGGCATGTTAGTGAGCCCAAACGGCATCACCACGAACTCGTAATGACCATAATGAGTCTGAAATACGGTCTTCTCCACGTATTCCTCTCTAACCCGGACTTGATGATATCCCGACCTCAAATCTATCTTGGAGAACCAAGATGCTCCCTGCAACTGATCAAAACGGTCATCTATCCTAGGGAGAGGATAATAGTTTTTCACCGTCAACTTGTTCAGCTCCCTATAATCAATGCACATATGGTGCGAGCCGTCCTTCTTCCTGACGAAGAGGATCGGTGCTCCCCATGGAGAACTTCTTGGTCGAATGAACTGCTTTACCAGCAGCTCCTGAAGCGGTGATGACAACTCCTGCATCTCTGGTGGTGCCAACCGGTACGACGCATTGGCGATAAGGGCCGCACCTGACACTAGGTCGATCCTGAACTCGACCTGCCTCTCCAGAGGCACTCCGGGTAACTCCTACGAAAACACATCAGCAAACTCTCTGACTACCAGAACCTCTGAAACTAAAACCTGTTCCCTGGCCCGCGTATCTACCATGTACGCTAGGTAACCCGCACACCTGTGCTAAATGTTCCGTCGAGCCCTGGCAGCTGGACAAAACCCAGATCCCAACCTGGTGCCCTCGCCATAAACGATTAGTTCTCCCCCACTTGGGGTTTGAATTACAACTCGTTGATCCTCACAATCCATCATGGCACCAAACCGGCTAAGCCAATCCATCACTACGATTACGCACACCTCCCCTATGGGAATCGGTATCAAATCTCTCGGAAAGGACACTCCGAAGATATCCAACTCGCACCCTCGATAAACCGAAGAAGCAAAAACTTTGTGTTTGTTGGCAATAGAGACTCGCAACGGACATTCTAACTCGCCCACCGGCACACCAAACTCCATACTAAAGGTCTGAGATACGAAAGACCGACTCGCTCCCGAGTCAAATAAAACCAAAGCAGGCAAGGAGTTCACTAAAAACGTACCTAATCACAGGTACACGGATAAGCATAAAATAGATATAATAAATGAGATAAAGGATAGAAACATACCAGCAACCACATCCAGTGCTGCTCTGGCCTCCTACGCTGTAAGCTGGAAGGCACGCCCCTAGGCCCTCGGGGGCACTACTCCACCCTGACTCCCGTTAGTAATCCTCAATGTAGTCGGCGTTGGAGCCTACGCCGACCTGGCTGCAAGTTGTGGACCATTGGTCTTCACGTGACCAACCTGGTGACAGTGGTAATAGATCCTCATATCCTGAACCGGGGCCGCCTGACGACAATCCCTCGCAAAATGCCCCTCCTGGCTGCATTTGCGGCATCCGCTACCAGAACTACAAGCACCCGAGTGCCTCTTTCTGCACTTGTTGTCCCCCTGATTTGGAACCAGCGGTCTTAGACCGCTTTAGCGTCGGTTGTGACTGTGTCGGGGCCCGACCCTGCTCTCTCAGCTGTAACTCAATCTCAAGCTCCCGCTGCCTGGCGGCCTCTTGTAACTCCAAAAGCGTATCACAACGTCGGGTCACCACAAATTGTCGAATATCCGTCTTGAGCATGCTCAGATAACGAGTCATCTGAGCTTGCTCAGAAGCAAACTCTGGGCAGAACATCGCCCTCTCAGTGAACATATGAGTGATCTCCGTCACCGTCTCCCGATCATGTCTCAACTCCAGAAACTCTTGAGCTAACCGTTCCCGCTCGACTCGAGGAATGTAGCGAGCGCGAAACATATCCCTGAACTACTCCCAAGTGACATCAACTCTCTGCTCGTCCGAATACGACCCAGTTATAAACCTCCACCAGTCCTTTGCCCCGGACCTCAACAAGTTCAAGGCACTTCTGACCTTCTGGTCAGTAGGACACACACATGTGAAGAAACATCCCTACACATCAAACAACCACCTCTTGGCTTTGATGGGGTCCTGTGTCCCATCAAAAGTAGGGGCGCTTCATGTTGTCGAAGTCCTGATACTGAAAAGCCCGATCGGCTCCCAATCCTTCCGTCGATACAGCTATTGTAGTTGCCTTGGTAGCTGCCTCTGTGAGGGTTGCATAGCGATCATCAAAATACTCCACCATAGCGGTCTTAATAGACCCGAACATCTCCGGCAATTCGTCCTGGAACATAGCAGCAACCTCATCGTGCAGGATCTCCCGGATCCTGTCATCCATCTCATCTCGCCTCATCTGGCCGATAGCCTCAAGCGCTGTCGGCGCCCCCTGTCCGCCCTCTCCCTCTCCTGATCCTGATCCCGAACCGGATCCAGTCACAAAGCACCTGGTTATCACCATTTTGAAACATAACACAAAGTATCAGATAATCCACACAAAGTGTAACATCCAAAATTTCAAAACAATTAAAACTTTTCAAAATCACCCATTTTATTAACGTTGTTACAAAAGGTTTTCAATACATTATTAAAACAGAGTAATTTCCCAGGTTCATATCATAAAACACCAACGCTAGGAACGGTACGATCACGCCTTTGCCTTGCCACAGACTCTTGAGAACCTGAAACATAAAACGACAACTGTAAGCCTGAAAGCTTAGTGAGATACCCCCAGAATACCAACCACATATACACCTTTCCAGGCCCTGACCTTCCGGTCCATGTGTCTCAGGGGACTTCCGTCTCTGCTGGGTAAACCTTCCGGTCCTACCCACGCCGACCTTCCGGTCCATCACACAACATAATCGCCTTCCGGCCCATAACATATTGCCTTCCGGCCCATAAGCATAAAATGCATATATAAAATAACAAACAATCATATAGCAGTTCATAGACAACAATCGATCAACAGATCACATATCATAGCATTACTCTAACAAGATACCGGTCTAGCCGGTCACTATCATAACATTACTCTATGAATCAGTCAACATACTAAATGCATACATACGCCTTTCCAGGCCATGACCTTTCGGTCCACATAGTAATGCCTTCCGGCCTGTAACATATAATGACAACTACCCGGATTTCCATCCGGTAAGAAGGGTCGGCCTTGGTGCCATATACCCTAGCGATATAGTGAGGATAACTCACCTCGAAACTGCCGACTGAACCGATAGCTCAAGCTGCTCCGATCACTGATACGATCTCCACCTCTGGATAGCCACCAATGCACTGAACTCAAACGATAAACAACAATTACCAACATACCCCTGGAACCACTGATAAATCCTTGGTCAAATACAAGGTCAAAGTCAACCCCTGACTGACCCTACTCGCCGAGTCAACCCTAAGACTCGCCGAGTCCCCAGGCTCAGGACTTCACTCAACCCGCGACCTAACTCGCCGAGTCACCCCAAGACTCGCCGAGTTCAACGACTCTGAGTCCACTCGCCCTTAACTCACCGATTCCTTAAGGCACCCCTTTCTACACGTCGAGTATCCCCTTTTTTACTCGACGAGTTCCTCCTGGAAGAATCGCGGGGCCACCCCGACTCAACTCGCCGAGTCTGAAGAACAACTCGACGAGTCCCAGTTAATCTTCAAGCTACTCGCCGAGTCTGTTCATCGAACTCGGCGAGTCCATGCCATGCAACCGCTCAAACTGCATCCTGGGATCCGCATGGTTCCGAAATACACAAGCATGGGACCTTCTGGACCTCTAAAGGTCCTAATACAGGGTTATATTCGTTTGGGTAACAAGGCAATAATCCATCTAATCACCAAATGGGTTCCATAAACCCTAGATCCATACACACATCAACATAGCAGAGCATAACTCGAATTCTTACCTGAATAATGTGCCCTCTGTGTCCCCAAATCCTCAGAACGTGACTCCCTTGCTGTTCCTTTAGCCAAGCCCTTCTCTTCCTTGCACAACAACTCTTCCAAGATCAACAATGTCCTTAAACTTTGCTCCAGATGCACCCAATCGATTTAGGGTTCTTCTCAGAAGACTAAAAGACGGATAATGACGGCATAAAGTGCGTTATATACGACCCAAACCTGAACGGTTAGGGTTTTCGCTAAACAGCGTAGACTCGCCGAGTCCATATCGGACTCGTCGAGTCCAGCCGCGAACCTGCGACCCGGTCTGCGATCCTACTCGGCGAGTCTGGGCTCCAACTCGCCGAGTCCCCTCTTAAAACACCCCCAAAATCATAATTATATCAATATTTGAAATTCCGGGCTGTTACAACTCCCCCCACTAGAACTAGACTTCGCCCTCGAAGTCTCACTCTGAAAAATAGCCCCGGATGCTGCTCCCACATATCACGTTCCAGATCACAGTTCATTTCCGATTCCCCTCCGGTGCTGCCACTGAACTAATACCAGAGGTATCTTCTTATTCCTCAGAACCTCGATCTTCCGTTCTCTGATGACCACTGGCTTCTCGGTGTAATTCAGGCTTGCATCTACCTGAATGTCTTCTAATGGAACCACTGCCGACTCATCGGCTATATACATCCTCAATTGCGACACATGAAAAAAAATATCGTGGATTTGTCTCAAATTCGTGGGCAACTCCAACCGGTAGACCCTCAGGCCTACCCCCGCAATCACATGAAAAGGCCCAATATACCGGGGCCCCAACTTGCCCCTCTTCTTGAATCGAATCACTCCTCTCCAAGGAGAGGCCTTCAGGAGTACGAAGTCACCGACCTGAAACTCAAGCTCGGACCGGCGTCTGTCTGCATAACTTTCCTGTCGGCTCTAGGCGGTCAATAACCTCTGTCTCATCTGCTGAATCTGCTCTGTCGACTGAAGCCCGATCTCTGTACTGTCCATCGCTCTCTGTAACCGAGAATTACCCAAGATGCAACTCTGCTCTAAATCTCAACAATCACTCGACCCATAAGGGTTAGGAAACCATGAACCACCAGATCCCCGATCCAAAGCCCACTTTGTCCATTCCGGACTGACTGAGAGATCCATTCTCACTCTCAGAGCAACTCTCACAAGTTCCCCTCTTGCAATCACATACACCTGCTGAACGAGCCCCAACGCCCGCAGGTTGGAAGACCCGATACACTGATGATATCCTTGAACATCCCCCAAGATGAACCACTACATCCACCCTACACTCTGATCAGAATCACACTGAGACTTTAAGATTCTCTCTCCCCCTGCATCCCTTCTGAGCCTCAACAGACATCCTAAACCGGATGGGTTCCTACTTCGCTGCCGCAAACACGATGCTCGAAGGCATACTCGAAATACTCTAACCATAACTCTGCTCTGCAGCTTTCATTCTCGTGAACTTGCACTCCCTTCGGAGTTACACACCTTTCTCTTTTCCTTCCAAGGGACCCTCTTGGCCATAATGCCACTCCAACCGGTGCTACGGTGCTTGCCCCAAGCGACACCACCCTTTTTTTTTTGCGTAACCGCTAATCACATACCCTGGTTCTCATTGCAGGGGCTCTCAATCCCATGCTCTCTCTCCACTCATCAAAATCACTGCCTCAGCTAAACAAGATCACTAACCCGGGGCCAGACCTTCCAATGCAATCATACTGCAACATACACGATCCGCAATCTCAAACTGATCCAACAATACCAACAGAGTCTCCAGCATGACTGGACCGACTCTCATAACACATACTAGCCACTCGAGGCTATATCTCTGTGGGTCCGTACACCCAAACTCTGCGAACCCTCAGGTTCTAACTCTGGGAACCTTCCGGTTCCAGCTCTAGAAACATGCACAACATAATCCCGTGGGATTAATGCAGTACAATCCATCACGAACCTCAAACATACCAATACTCTGATCGCATAACCCCGGTTACTTACTCAAGCTTGATCCCGGCCTTCTCTCAGGCCTCCACAATCAAATGCCCTAGGTCTGTATCCCGCCCCGCATACCCGACACTCGCTCTCGTCGGCCTATACTCTGAGCTGACAAACACTGCTGAATCCCAACAGCTAAGCACCCTCACATACTCATCGATCTCCCGGAGAATTCTCCAATTCTCCCCCACTAAGGCACTGACTAACTGCCACCGATCGTCATTAACGACCTTTCAGAACAATCCTGCACAAGAGAACATTTAGCCACTGACTACTTCCCACAAGCATAAGCAACCCTCAGCAAAGCACATCTCCTCCCTGATCAATCCGCTCAAAAGAATCTCGTCTTTCAATTATCCACTCCACGACTGCAGATGCTACCCGACATTCAACCCAGTGCCGCATTACCACTATCAACTCTCACGAACGATAACCAACGGAATTCCCAACAATAACCCGTAACCAAACCCACAACCTGCCAAAGGATGAATACCACATCGAAAACCGCACAAGGCTACCGGCACCAAAACACCAAACTATAACCATATCAAACCATCAGGGAACAACGAATGCCAAAGCGAAAACCTGAAACACCAATCCATAACCATGCCAAACCCGCGAGACAACGAATACCGCATCGAAATCCACACTACCAGCACAAACAATACGCCACAATCAACGCAAGCTAATCAAGACATCAAGAAAGCATCATACCCGGAGCTGCCTCCGGCACTGCTCCGTCTCCCTCTGTCGCAAGCAGATAAGCACGACCCTGAGCCCTTGGGGCTCCGCTCCATCCTGTCCTCCTCCTGAACTCCTCAAGGTGGCCGATGCTAGAGCCTGCACTGGTCCTGCAGAAAGCTGTGGACAGTTGACCCTCAAATGTCCAGCCTGCTGACAATGATAACAACCCTCGAATCCCGAATCGGCACTGACTGCCAACGATCCCGCGCATAGTGCCCCTCTTTTCCGCACTTGCGGCATGCACCACCGGACCAACAAGCTCCGGTGCCATCCCTCCCACACTTCCCACAAGTGTGGCCGCTCCGATCCCCCCATTCTAACATCTACGGTCCTGGACCGTTTCGGCGCCGACCGCGACTGCATCGGGGCCTGCCTCAGCTCACGCAACTGTAACTCAACCTCTAACTTACGCCACATGGCGGCCTCCTGCAACTCCAACAAGGTCTCACACCTCCGCGCAGACACGAACTGTCTGATATCTCTCTTGAGCATACTCAGATATCAGGACATCTAAGCCTGCTCCGAAGCGAACTTCAGGGCAAAACATCGCCCTCTCAATAAACATCCTGGTGATCTCAGTCACCGACTCCAAATCCTGCTTCAGCTCAAGGAACTTCCGAGCCAATTTCTCCTTTTCATCCCGCGGAACATAGCTAGTACTGAACATCTCTTATAATTGATCCCATGAAACCGCAACCCTCTGCGCATCGGAAAATGATCTCGTAGTCAATCTCCATCAATCCTTCGCTCCTAGCCTCAACAGGTTCAGAGCACACCTCACCCTCTGATCAGCAGGGCATAAACTTGTGGAGAAATACCCCTCCACGTCTGATAACCATCTCATAGCAACAATCGGGTCCTGAACCCTATCGAACGTGGGAGGCTTCGTATAATAGAAGTCCCGATACTGAAAACCCCGACTAGCTCCTCCCCTCGCCGCTGCTACAGCCGTTGTAGCCGCCGCGGAAACCGTCTCTGCGAGAGCCGCATATCGCTCGTCGAAATACTCAATCATGGCGGTCTTGATCGACCCAAACAACTCCGGCAACTCAGCCCGGAACAATGCAGCAACCCCATCACGCAGGATCCCATGAATCCTCGCATCCCGCTCGCTCGTGCTCATCCGATCGATAACCTTCGACGGCACTGATCCACCCGGAACTCGCTCTCCAGCTCCCGATCCTGATCCGGATCCACTATCATCATGCCTCGAGATCTCCATAATGAAGACACCCTACCAATCTCATACACTTCCCAAAATCCTGGGATCCAACTCTCGCAACCCTACCCTACAGACCATGGTTTCCCTGATACGCGTATGGGTCCTGTGCTTTCAGAAGTACGGGCCCATACTACCTTCCACACCTACCCATATTTGTATGAAGTACTACCACAATACCCTAGGGAACATGCATAACAACTATCAACCCTCACCACTAGAGGAACACTGAGAACATCCCATAAGGGACCCTAGGCTACAGGCATCACATATCAGGCAACATTATCATGAATTGCTGAAGATCCCTAGCCTAACTCTAGCATGCTGTTCTATCAAGCTCAAATAAACAAATATCATGTATGGTATCTTGGGGTTACTTACTGGCTCCGGCTGATCGTACCTCCGCGTCCTCCTTTTACCAAATTTGAAAACCATTTTAATTTCTCATTTTAAAATCCTCCTCGATTTGAGACTGGAGTCACACGAATGTTTCCCCAATTCACTCAAACCAAGGCTCTGATACCAACTTGTAACATCCAAAATTTCAAAACAATTAAAACTTTTCAAAATCACCCATTTTATTAACGTTGTTACAAAAGGTTTTCAATACATTATTAAAACAGAGTAATTTCCCAGGTTCATATCATAAAACACCAACGCTAGGAACGGTACGATCATGCCTTTGCCTTGCCACAGACTCTTGAGAACCTGAAACATAAAACCACAACTGTAAGCCCGAAAGCTTAGTGAGATACCCCCAGAATACCAACCACATATACGCCTTTCCAGGCCCTGACCTTCCGGTCCATGTGTCTCAGGGGACTTCCGTCCCTGCTGGGTAAACCTTCCGGTCCTACCCACGCCGACCTTCCGGTCCATCACACAACATAATCGCCTTCCGGCCCATAACATATTGCCTTCCGGCCCATAAGCATAAAATGCATATATAAAATAACAAACAATCATATAGCAGTTCATAGACAACAATCGATCAACAGATCACATATCATAGCATTACTCTAACAAGATACCGGTCTAGCCGGTCACTATCATAACATTACTCTATGAATCAGTCAACATACTAAATGCATACATACGCCTTTCCAGGCCATGACCTTTCGGTCCACATAGTAATGCCTTCCGGCCTGTAACATATAATGACAACTACCCGGATTTCCATCCGGTAAGAAGGGTCGGCCTTGGTGCCATATACCCTAGCGATATAGTGAGGATAACTCACCTCGAAACTGCCGACTGAACCGATAGCTCAAGCTGCTCCGATCACTGATACGATCTCCACCTCTGGATAGCCACCAATGCACTGAACTCAAACGATAAACAACAATTACCAACATACCCCTGGAACCACTGATAAATCCTTGGTCAAATACAAGGTCAAAGTCAACCCCTGACTGACCCTACTCGCCGAGTCAACCCTAAGACTCGCCGAGTCCCCAGGCTCAGGACTTCACTCAACCCGCGACCTAACTCGCCGAGTCACCCCAAGACTCGCCGAGTTCAACGACTCTGAGTCCACTCGCCCTTAACTCACCGATTCCTTAAGGCACCCCTTTCTACACGTCGAGTATCCCCTTTTTTACTCGACGAGTTCCTCCTGGAAGAATCGCGGGGCCACCCCGACTCAACTCGCCGAGTCTGAAGAACAACTCGACGAGTCCCAGTTAATCTTCAAGCTACTCGCCGAGTCTGTTCATCGAACTCGGCGAGTCCATGCCATGCAACCGCTCAAACTGCATCCTGGGATCCGCATGGTTCCGAAATACACAAGCATGGGACCTTCTGGACCTCTAAAGGTCCTAATACAGGGTTATATTCGTTTGGGTAACAAGGCAATAATCCATCTAATCACCAAATGGGTTCCATAAACCCTAGATCCATACACACATCAACATAGCAGAGCATAACTCGAATTCTTACCTGAATAATGTGCCCTCTGTGTCCCCAAATCCTCAGAACGTGACTCCCTTGCTGTTCCTTTAGCCAAGCCCTTCTCTTCCTTGCACAACAACTCTTCCAAGATCAACAATGTCCTTAAACTTTGCTCCAGATGCACCCAATCGATTTAGGGTTCTTCTCAGAAGACTAAAAGACGGATAATGACGGCATAAAGTGCGTTATATACGACCCAAACCTGAACGGTTAGGGTTTTCGCTAAACAGCGTAGACTCGCCGAGTCCATATCGGACTCGTCGAGTCCAGTCGTGAACCTGCGACCCGGTCTGCGATCCTACTCGGCGAGTCTGGGCTCCAACTCGCCGAGTCCCCTCTTAAAACACCCCCAAAATCATAATTATATCAATATTTGAAATTCCGGGCTGTTACACAAAGAACTAGGAACCAACTCCCAACTAAACTCTAGGGGTTGTGACTTCCTTGCTACGCGTATGGGTCATGTGCTTTCAGTAGTACGGGCCCATACTACCTTCCACACCTACCCATATTTGTCTCAAGTATCATCACAATGCCCTAACTATATATATATATATTATATATATATATATATATATATATATATATATATATATATATATATATATATATTCATACCAAGCGCTCAATCCTTACTCCTAGAGGAAGGCTAAATATCTCATAATCGGGGGACTCATCTCAAACAACCTATCCACTCATGAAACTTCCACCAACCCTGCAACACTCGTGTATGCTCACCATACATAACGCTGGACCCTATAGACTTTCGAATACCTGATCCTACCCTAAGCCTTTCATCAAACAAGAATAGGAAATAAGACCAAACCAAACATTCTAAGGCTATAAGGTTTTAATTATGTACAGTCGTGACGCATACACCAAGCAACTACAGTAATGCTGTCAATTTCATATATAAGGGAGAATTCTAGGCTATCAGGCATCATCCAATCAGACAATTCTATCATGTAATTCCTAACGATCCCTAGCCTAGTACTAGCATGTTTCTCTAACATATCACAAAATCAAATAATCCGTAAGGTATTTTGGGGTCTATTTGCGAGCTCCGGCTGATCGTACGCCTGCGTCCTCTTTATTTTATTTTGAAAACGATTTCAGAAAATCATTTTATAACCTTGTCCTCAGTTTGAGACTGGAGACACATGAGTGTTTCCTCCAATTCACTCAAACCAAGGCTCTGTTACCAACTTGTAACACCAAAAAAAAATCATGCCAAATTTAAACTTTTTAAAACATTTCAAAGCACATGATTATTACAAAACTTGTTTTCAAAATAATATATTGTCATAGTATCCCAGAATCAAATCATAAAATCATAAAATGTGAGGAGCAGTACGATCACACCTTCGCCTTCCCGCGATCATCAGAATTACCTGAAACAATAATCGAAAAATGTAAGCTCGAAGGCTTAGTGAGTTACCCCCAAAATACCAACGCCATATAATCATAACTATATCATATAAACATATAAACAATAAACAAAAAACAACATGCATAACGAGCCATCATTCTGACTGGACCGAATCCCGGTCCTCAGTCTATCTAACCAAAGGGGAGTCAAGGTAACAACTTGTTACCTTCAAAACAATGCCAAGACAGAGAAGATTCCGGATCTACAACAGCCCCTTGCTTCACACCTCTTGAATTCCAAGCCCTTTACTCCAAGAATCTTCTTTCAAGATAAGAAGCACACAAAAATAGAAGGAAAGCACAAATTAGGGTTTCTGAATTCAAGGGATGCAATAAGAGAGGCTAGGGAGAATAAGTGGTCCTTAAATAGGGTGCAAATCCTCGGAATTTAGGGTTTCATCTGCCAGCTCCTACTCGTCGAGTCCTTTATTGGACTCGGCGAGTAAGTCACTAAAACACGCGAACCAACCCGCTGCTACTCGACGAGTAGGGCAACCAACTCGTCGAGTAGACCTTAAAAACAATAAAATTCTTATATTAATTCAATACCTGAGAATCGGGGCGTTACACATAGGTTGTTTAATTCATAGTTTAAGTCGGTACTAGGCATTAACAAGTTCTAATACTAAAATACTTGCCAACCATTTAGTTAAAACAAAATTTTTAACTAAACATAATCTAACTAATTAAATTCAAACAAGTTTTTGAATTAGGATTGGAATATTGCACTAAGAAAAACAGGTTTCCCGACAACGTTTTTGTTTCTTATAAATTCTGAAAGTTCTCAACGTGTAATACATGTTATGATGTAAATGTAAAGTTACAAAACATCATTTGTTACTTGGTAAAATTCCCAAAACAATTACGTATTCCAGAAATTCTATTAATAATTACTCAAAAATAACCTAAGCTAAGTGGCCGATTCAAGTTAATTGTGTAATGAGATTGATTAAAAATGATCAAATTAACATGCATTAATAATCCATAATAAGAAACCAACAAGCATATGTGATAGAGCATATGAACCAAATATAAAAACAACTTAAAGTCATAAACTAGGGTTTTAGCCACACAACATGGCTATATTGAAACACAAAAGTTTATAAATCGAAGTAAAAAGCGCTTACAATGCGTAACTAAAAATCAAAATAACAAAATATATGTGTAAATACTTGCTTCAAGATGTTTATCTTTGTTCTCCTTTCTCTATAATTAGTTATCTCTTCAAAAAGTGTCCCCCAAGTCATATGATTCGGCATCAGAAAAATTGTAACTGAAAACCTATTTTTGCGGGAGCACGACCGAGAATGATTTTTAGTGTAAATAGGCTCGGGTGGTTAAAAATTTCTTCGGCGTGAGCCTAACCAAAAAATTACTCAAATTGGCTTGAACCCGACCAAGTCATTTTGGTCATGAAATTTTGGGTTTTGCTCAAATGTAGGAAATTTGGTATTCTTTTTGTGCCAAATCTTCGTTCTTCGAGCTTGCTTGCTCCACATCACATGCTTGCTCCTTCATTAAGCTCTTATGCTGCTTCAAACATGTAAACCAATTCAGAAGTCCACTAATAAATTTGAACCTACCTCATAAAATGAAAGACGAAAAAAGCTTATATAAAATGCATGAAACAGGGATAAAATGGGTTTAAAATAAAAGAAAAGATGCATAAAAATGCATCTGGTATAAGTAGCCTCCCACGCCCTTGAATTGTCATGTTTCCCTAGCCCCGACTCCGAATCCCCTTGTTTTCTCTCCCTGATCTTGTTTGTGAACTTTATGACCACCCATGCTCCCGCCCTCAATTCCCTCGATTCCTCGGTTAGCCCGAAATTCCCCGTTTAAACTTTTTTACCTTATTTTGTCTAACCTTGCATATTACACTAAATATTCAAATACAAAACATATTGTATACAACGGTTACTCTAACTTTAATATTTATTATTATAAATATAATAATTAAATATAGGATAATTATTTTGGGCCCCAACGGACTATGCTATGTGATTTGTAAATTCTTTTTGACTTGGAAACAACTACTAATTGTCATATTCATGAATTTTATGCTTCTAATGTAGCTTTACTGCATGTGACCACAACGAGTGATCTTCTCGCATAACACGACCACATACTGATTAAGATCAAAACAAGTACAGAGTCGTCCACCATTTCACACGTATAACGAAATGGTACAAGATGGCGTTACCAACATAATGGAAATTACCAGCAACAAAGTTGGTTGAAAAACTCAATATTATCCCCCCTTCTTCTCTGAGACCATCAACCTTGTCGCGTTCCAACTGACTCTCTTATAATGATCCTCCTGACCAAATCTGAAGCACTTGGATGTAAGCACATGAAAGATACTCGCATTCACCTTTCCATCTAGCTAAAATGATCACAACTTCCTTATCCTCTAAAGCGAGAACCAATAGGTTTGATCCTATTCGTCGACGGTGGTGCCTAAATTTGCACTTGTTCTTTCATCCTTTGATGGACCTCCAGTCTCAACTCTTAAATCACATAATCTAATTTTAATGGGCACACCCATTCTTACCCAACCCATCCTATGAAATGGTATATATTTTAGCTATAGTAACAAGCTAAGCGATCATAACCCGATAACGTTTCGTTGCAAAAAGGTCCATAATGAAATGAACCTTTGCCTCTACGAGACTGAGACTAATACGGAGGACGTCTTCCATCTCTATTATCCTTCTTGTGAGAACAACATGATCCTTCCTCCTCTGAAAATGGGTGTCGTCAGCCGTAATGAAGGTTGCAATCCTTCTATAGATCACCTTCTTCTTAAATCTTAAAACTAAAGTCAGTTACTACATTATACAAAGTTCTCGGAACCAATACACTTACTTACGTAGATCTATATTACCCATACTCGATATTTCATGGACCCAAACCATACCCACTCTCCTAGACATCACCATACCATAGGTAATGGCAGAAACATGCAAAACGAATTCATAATTCTATCCACACTATCTACTTAACTACCATTGCCTTAGTAACTTTGTGACTCCTCCTGATCCAAGTATGTATCATGTGCTTCCGGTAGTACATGCATACACTGATGGGTTTTATGCATAAGAACAATCCTATGTGCTCATACAAACCCTAATGCTTGGATCTAGGTTTCTCTATTGTACATGAAATGAATCCAAGACTTACAAACCCTAAACTAGCATACATATTTCATAATTTAACATATAGAATCAGATCTAGATGTTTACCTCTTCAATGGAAGCTTGAATCTTCTTTCTTGGAGCTTAGAGTCACAATTGTAACTCCTCTAATGGCTTACAAATACCACAAGCAAGAAGGCAACTATGAGAGAGGAGGGACTGATATGGGCATATTTAGTTATAAAATTCATGCATTATCTTTATACTTTATGTTGATTTTATCTCATTTAATGAACAAAAGGTACTTAATTAGTTTATAATTTCATTTTTCAGCAACAATTACATGCTCGGATGGAAAAGGAAGCGGAATTGGGGATTGGACGCTTGGATCTTGGATTTTGAAGAAAGAAGGATGTTGTTGGACAGCTTGACCCCTCGTTGGTGTTTTGGCCATATCTCATGAACCGTAACTCCGATTGACGAGATTCAAAATGTTATGAAAAGTAGACACAATTTCGGACGACTTTCATGTTTTGAGAAAATGCTGATTCGAAACGTACTCGGCGAGTAGGGTCGATTACTCGGCGAGTTGTATCGAACTTTCGCGATTCTGGACGCGCTGACTTGCCGTACACGGGTTTTAAATGATGTACTCGGCGAGTAGGTCACTGGACTCGCCGAGTAGCCTCTGTTTTGTGAAAATCTATATAAAGGGACTTTCAGATCGATACCCTAATATGGAGAGAAACCCTAGGAGGCTGAGAAACGATTGGAAGTGCTGCTAGGTCGTGAGGAACTGAAGAATCAACCCTACATTCAATTGTGAAGAGAATCAAGAAAATTTTGGTTTATTCTTAGTAACTTTTTGATTTGAATCATGTTTACATACTTTGATTTCGTTTTTGATTTTATGTTTACTGCAACCATGAGCTAAAAACTTATTCTTCTGTTAGGGTAGACAATTTTGTGAACATGGATTGATTATTTGAGTAGGATTTATTTTAATTGGTAATTATGTTTAGTTAAGCTTGTTAAAGAACCTTATGTGTTGACAATAACTATTCTTCTGTTAATAAATCAGTAATTAAGTTGTATGAACATCTCTTAGTTATTAATTTCATATGATTTATTGTGACCACATAGTTGTATGTCTAGGAATAACGAATGTGAAACTACAATTAACTAGAAGATAGGTAAGTTAATGTGTGGGCTTGTTTGATGAACATCAGCAAGAGGTTAATTGAAGGGCCAATTTAGCTAACCACTACAAGTATTACTTAACCCGAATCAATAATCTAGGAAACCCGTTAATTTAGACAACTAGCCATTGCTTGAGTTAATTTGTTTTCTAAGAATTAGGAATAGCGAACGTGGACCTAATTATCTTAATCGATAGCCAATGAAGAATTAATCCGATACATTAAAATCATCCATGGGAACAAATGAGTCGTACCTAAACAGAAGTCCTCTTTACTATTGAATTTAGTTGGTAATTAATTGTTTTAGTTGCTAGTTAGTTAATTTGTGTGTTGGTTATTCTAATTAAGTTTCTAGTCTTGTAAAACTAGAGAAAACCCCTTTTTTGTTATTTGTTTTATTTAGATAATATTAGCATTTATTTTAATTGTTTACCGTTCCCTGTGTTCGATACCCTACTTGCTTGAACTATATTACTAATCGATAGGTACACTGCCTTTCGTGTGTTTATTTTGTGTCTAAGTTAGTAGGATTAAAACGAGTTGGTTTTACACACATCAGGGAGGATGCTTAATTTCAGCCTAGGGTTTCTCTTGGGAAGCAAGTAGCCGAAAATTGAAGGCTAGGGGTCTTATTTATACTGTAGGCTGCTAGGGTTTCAGTCTAAACCCTAATGGACAACTTAGTCACCAAGCAGTCCAAGGAACCTTCTGGAATAGGGCCTTGGACGAAAATATGATGATCCTTCATCATAGTTTCATTCCCCCTTAGTCCATTAGGTTTCCCAGCCCAAAACTCAACTATCATACATTTAACAATTTATGCCCCTTTATTTAATTAATCTCTTTTAGTCACCAAATTAATTCCTAATTAATTTCTGACTAATACTAACTAAATAAATATGATTTCTCCTTTAATATATTATTCTTATAGTATATTAATAAATCATATTATCCTCTCTCTCTCTCTCATCAAATTACCTTGTCAAGTTGTTTTGGTGAAGGCAACCCAAAAGGACCATGCACAACCGGGTCAAGTACATACCAAATATAGTTATGGGCTTAGACACCAATCCAACAGTCTCCCACTTGGATAAGTCTAGTAACTATATCTTACATATGTCTTCAGGATCCGATAAGCAATCGTAGCTCTTATACGCTGTTGTCAACTCTGATCAAAATCTTGTCCTTCAGATAAATGATCGTATAATCCTATGTTCTAGATATCATGCTTACAATACTTGTTGTCTAACATTTTGTTCCTCGATTTCTGATTTATTCGACATAGAATTTAGTTGAACTCATCAACTTCATCCTGACAGGGCTCGACACATAAGTCAAACCAAATCATCGAGTGGCCAGATATCGCTTTTATCCTCTTAGAATAAAAGGAACAGAAAAACTTTGACTTAAATGCTTTTATCATTCACTAGTTAAGTCACACACAATAATGTGTTTTATAACATCAAGTTACTGATGCGTTTTCGCATTATCATTGTATAATCAACTAGCAAACAATAACCATATCTCTAGGTTTAAAGATTATATGATTTTATCATCTTGCGATCACTCGTGATACCTCTAATGAAGTGAAACCAGCAAGCGTGGGTTTATTCCAATGGTCAAATCATATTTCATAAGCACTCATGAACTTTGTAGCAATCCTTTGCTATGTCTAAAACCTTTCATAAAATCCACAAACAAATTCATGACAATCTTCCTTCATATCTACTTCCAACATATGAACGATTGTGGACTGTTTGAATAATCTTATTATTCAGGAAGTCAAAACATGCAAAATAGAAACAATACATAAATAATCAACACAAGATAGTAACCTTTCTTATAAATAATACACCTTTATTTAATCATCAAATGTTGAATACAAAATTATCTATTACAAGTTTCATACCAATCTAATCTAAACTAATATCGTCCTTTAGCCCAACGCTCCTAGCATGCTGCAAATGTTTGACCCTACTCAGTCCCTTCGTAACGGGATCTACTGGGTTATCTTCTGATGATACCCTATTCACAAGGAGGAGTCACTCTTCTACCCGATGTCTAATAAAATGGTATTTTCTGTCGATATGTCGAGATCTGTCATGATCCCTTGGTTCCTTGGTTAAGGCAACCGCTCCTTCATTATCACAGAAAATTTCCATGGGCTCCTTTATGGATGGAACAACTCCAAGGTCTCCAATGAAGTTCTTCAACCATATAGCCTCTTTCGACGCTTTGCTTGCCACAATGTACTCTGATTCGCACGTTGAATCAGCCACGGTCTCTTGCTTAGAACTTTTCTAAGACACTGCTCCTCCGTTCACGGTAAAGACCCAGCCCGAATGTGATCGGTAATTATCCCGATCTGTCTGAAAACTAGCGTCACTATACCCTCGCACCCTTAAGTCATCACTCCCACCGAGGACTAGAAACCATTCCTTGGTCCTTCGTAGGTACTTAAGAATATTCTTGATAGCAATCCAATGTACTCTACTAGGGTTCCCTTGATATCTGCTGACCATGCTCAAAGCGAAGGCCACATCAGGGCGAGTACAAGTCATAGCGTACATGATAGAGCCAACTGCGGAAGCGTAAGGTACTCGGCTCATATCTGATATTTCTGCCTCTGTACTCGGGCATTGAGTCTTACTCAACTTGGCATTGCTTTGGATTGGCAACTCCCCTTTCTTGGAATTTCCATACTAAAACGCTTTAGTACCTTATCCAAGTATGTATCCTGACTGAGTCCTATCAGTCTCTTACTTATGTTTCTTATTATCCTTATTCCCAGAATATACGTAGCCTCTCCGAGGTCCTTCATAGCGAAACACTTCCTAAGCCAGGACTTGACCTCCTGCAAGGTTGGGATGTCATTTCCTATGAGTAATATGTCATCGACATACAATACGAGGAAGCTCACTATACTCCCATTGGCCTTGACATACACACATGACTCATCTTCGCTTCGCAGAAAGCCAAACTCTCTGACCTTCTCGTCAAAACAAAGATTCCATCTGCGAGATGCTTGCTTCAATCCATAAATGGATTTCTCAAGCTTACACACTCTATTTGGATGCTTCGCATTGACAAAACCCTCTAGCTGATTCATGTAAACATCCTCAGCCAACTTTCCATTAAGAAAAGCAGTTTTCACGTCCATCTGCCATATTTCATAATCATAGACTTTATCTTGGCAACTGGCGAGAAGGTATCATCATAGTCAACTCCAGGAGTTTGAGTAAAGCCCTTCGCAACCAATAGTGCTTTATAAGTGTGCACATTCCCATCCATGTCTGTCTTCTTCTTGAAGATCCACTTACACCCGACTGTCTTACGATCTGGCACATTATCAACCAAATTCCAAACTTGGTTGTTGTGCATGGATTGAATCTCACTGTCCATTGCCTCTTTCCACATAGCAGACTCCGGGCCTGCCACGGCTTCCTTGTAGCTGCTAGGTTCGTCCAAATTTACTAGTGTGCTATCACTAATAACTGTATCCCCTTCAGCAGTAATATGGAATCCATACAACTGGGGTGGAACACTAGCCCTACTGGAATGTCTAAGAGGTAAGGACTCGTCAACAGGTTCAACAGGAGTTTCCTCCTCAGGTTGAGTGAAGTTCCTTCATCGCTATGCTCTTGAATCTCTTCAAGATCAATTTGCCAAACATTAATAGAACCATTACTATTATCAAATGAATATCTGAAACCTTGTTTATATAATCCATGAAAAGAAATGATGTTACTTGCCATATCTGACGAATAGCAACAATTATTTAAATCTAATCCTAACCCATTACTCAACGCTAAAGAATAAACTCCGACTCTGGTCACAGGTGACGATCTACTGTTTCCCATAATCAAGTTTATCTTCCTATGTTCAACCTCCCTACTTCTTCTTAGGCCACACAAATTAGAAAAAATGTGGAAACCACATCCTGTATTAAGAACCCATGAAGTAGCAAGTGATGAGTTGTTAGATTTAATAGAATACATACATACATAGGTGGGCTTTATCTTCCCATCTCTAATGTCCTGCAGATATTTTGGGCAGCTTCGTTTCCAACGGCCCTTCTCGTGGCAATAGAAGCACCCTACTTCCTTAGGGTCAGAGGAGGGTTTAGCAGAACCTGCTTTGGTCCCACTAGAGGATGAATCATCACAGGAATTTACCTTTTGGTGGCTCTTTGAAGGAGCCTTCCTCTTCTTTCCCTTCCCTTGGCCAATTGCCAACACAGGAGAAGCCACAGCAAAGGATGATGCAACAGATTTGTCCTTGAGGTTGCTCTCAGCAGTCCTCAGCAGTCCTTGAAGCTTACTCAAGGAGACCTCCTCGTTATTCATGTAGTAGGTCATTCTAAACTGGTTGTAGCAGGAAGGCAATGAGTGGAGGATGATATCGATAGCCAAATCCTCATCAAACTTAACATTAAGTTTGAGAAGACGATCAACATACCTCTGCATTTTCTGCAAATATGAGGTTAGGGATTCTCCACTCCCCATCTTAGTGGTGATCATGTTAGTAATGATCTCATAACGCTCTTCCCTCGCGCTTTGGTGGTATCTGTCCAGCAAATCTTGATGCATCTCATATGGGTATATGTCTTCATAGGACTTTTGGAGTTCGAGGTTCATGGTGGCCAGCATGATGCAATGAACTTTCGTAGCATCACGCTCGTGGGCCTCAAAGGCAGCCAACTCTTCAGGAGTAAAAACATCTGGGTTGATCTTTTTAAGTTTCTCATCGAGGACATATTCTTTGTTCTAATAACGATTGATCATACGAATGTATCTCATCCACTCGTTGAAATTCGACACATCAAATGTCACCTTTTGGCATAGGTTCATTAGCGAGAATGACCCAGAAGCGTTGTTGTTTGCGTTTGCATTAGACATCTAAAATAGAAAGGAATAAACTTTGATTAGAAATGAATCCGCAATTAAACACCCAAATGAGAAATTAGGGCTAGGATCCAACAGCATTATTTACAACTTAGAAAAGGGATGACGTAATCTAAAAGTAAATAATTTGAAGGTAAGTGAATGACGATTCACTAATTTTCACCATGAAAAACGAAAATGAAGATTAAGTTTTAAATGTATTTGAAAACTCCTAGATCTTTTAGATTCATTGAACTTTTCAATAGCATGTTTAAATCTCGATATGCACTTCAAATTTACGACTGGGATACCGAGGATCGCAGACAAGTTGTGAATAACCATGCGAACCAACATGGTACACTCAATGTCTCTATCACCCAATTAATGTGCTGATTAGCCACGCACGTTCCATTGATCTATGATAAACATCGAGCCACCCTTCGCCACCAATGTCAATCCCAAATTAGTATGTCGGTTAACCACGCACGCTCCACTAACGTTTGACAAAGGTGCAAAGTGTAATTCCATGGAATAGCATCATTTTCACATTTTACCCTAAAGTAACTAAGATTGGGAATTTGTAAAACATTATAGTTACTTTGTAAATTCATTATACTTGTAATGAGGAATTAAGTGCCCTATCTTATTCGTTCGGCTAACGACCCTCCACCAGTCAAGCAAGTGGTGGGTGTGAGTGTACACCCATTAAACATCATTTTATAGGCAGCAACCTTATACCCACCTTATAGACTAGCTTCGTGAATGAGGCCTACTAGCGATAAGACTAGCTTATTCTTATATATATATATATATATATATATATATATATATATATATATATATATATATATATATATATATATATTAATCTTCTAATAATAAAGTATAAGGTTGATTGTTAAACTTGTAAAAATGTAAGGGTTGAAATTTGAAATTTTCAAAATTAAACTCTTAATCAAAATTTAAATTTCAAAACTTGAGGGCAAGTTTTGAACTTTTCAAAACATAAGGGATAAAATAACAAATAATATAAATCTCACAATTAATTCAATGATTATCTATATTTGACCTATTCTTGCAAGATAAGTTACCCAATTAATTCAAATAATCAATTTTTAAGCACATAAGGAATTTATTATTTAATGAATTGGTAATTATCTTTTGTTTTTGGCAAGGATAGTGTTACAATGACATTAAAATTCAAATTTTATCAGTAAAAGCAGATTAGGCAACTATCCCTCAGCAAAAACAACAAGAAATCCCGAGAATGCCTCTGTCTGACGATCCAACTCGCCGAGTCACTCATGGACTCGCCGAGTTCATGAAGTGACTCACCGAGTCATGTCGAACAGAAGCTAGAAAAACGATTTTCCGCATGTTAATCATACAAAGCATCCATACAACAGAAACCAATCATGGCTTTGATACCACTGATGGGTTTTATGCATAAGAACAATCGTATGTGCTCATACAAACCCTAATGCTTGGATCTAGGTTTCTCTAATGTACATGCAATGAATCCAAGACATACAAACCCTAACCTAGCATACATATTTCATAATTTAACATATAGAATCAGATCTAGATGTTTACCTCTTCAATGGAAGCTTGAATCTTCTTTCTTGGAGCTTAGAGTCACAATTGTAACTCCTCTAATGGCTTACAAACACCACAAACAAGAAGGAAACTATGAGAGAGGAGGGAGGATGCTTAATTTCAGTCTAGGGTTTCTCTTGGGAAGCAAGTGGCCGAAAATTGATGGCTAGGGGGCTTATTTATACTATAGGCTGCTAGGGTTTCAGTCTAAACCCTAATGGACAACTTAGTAACCAAGTAGCCCATGGAACCTTCTGGACTAGGGCCTTAGACGAAAACATGATGATCCTTCATCATAATTTCGTTCTCCCTTAGTCCATTAGGTTTCCCAGCCCAAAACTCAACTATCATACATTTGACAATTTATGCCCTTTTATTTAATTAATCTCTTTTAGTCACCAAATTAATTCCTAATTATTTTTATGACTAATACTAACTAAATAAATATGATTTCTCCTTTAATATATTATTCTTATAATATATTAATAAATCATATTATCCTTTCTCTCTCTCTCTCATCAGATTACCTTGTCAAGTTGCTTTGGTGAAGGCAACCCAAAATGACCATGCACAACCAGGTCAAGTACATACCAAATATAGTTACGAGCTTAGACACTACTCCAACATATACTACCTTTCACGCGAATTCATACTTGTTCCAAGAAATGCCCCAAATTTCCCAAGTCACTACATATGGTAACCACAAAGCAATTTAACATATATGTACGTGTCTAAACGAGAAGATACATAAAATCTTCCTAGACTCCACTAGGATTTTCGTGTCTCACCCAGGGGTCCTAACCCATAACTGTGTGTTTTACCAAACACATACTAAATTTCCCAGCCTCTCCTTCTAGGATTCCTCCCATGCATATGCCTGAACTAGCATATTCTAACACTTTTCCTATGTCACTAGAAATCCCACTTCATTCTACTATCTTCTGAGGAAGCAATTTATACTAATGCCAACTAACAATCTGACGAATACAATTACATGCTGCTAAAACTAAACAATCTTTCGACAAAACGATTTTCCACTACAATGGTTGGACTCAGAAGAGAGTTGTGCAATGGAGCTAAATCAAGCATTCTAAAATGATTTAATTCTAGAAGCATGAAACCTAACGTATATGTCCAATAACTAATTAATATCAATATAGGCTCCAAGAAGTACATAATAAGCAATTCCTAGGCTACAAGGCATCTCAAATATCAGACAGTTCTAACCTGCAATTCCTGAAAAGATCCCTAGCCTATATACAAGCATGTATTTCTAACAGTTTACATATAAGCATTTATAAAAAGTATGGATATTTTGGGAATTACTTTTCTTTCTGAGCATCGACTGACTGTACTTACCACATCCTTTCCTTTTTGTACAAACTTCTTTTCTAAAAGGGTTTGTAAAATCTTTCTTTTCTAAAACGGTATGCATAAAACTCTTTTCTAAAAGTTTTGTAAATTCTTTCTTTTGTATATAAACTTTTTCAAAAATTTTGGTAAAAAATTACACATCCTTAGTTTGAGTTTGGAATCATACGAGTGTTCATACAGATCCCTCAAACCAGGGTGTTGATACCAACTTGTAATGTCCCGATTTTTCAACATAAATTTTTCATTTTTAAAGTAGAGCATACCAATAATACTTGTACCTAACGGTAACATAAAAATACCTTGTTATTCAATTATTGTCAAAACATAGTTTAACTATTCAAATCTGAGTATAAATAGAACATGCATAAAACTAAAACATGATGTCGATGCGCGTGTACAGTCAAGACTTGCCCTTCGCCTTTTCTGAACAAGTACCTGATATCATTTGTAATCAACTAGGTAAGCATGAAGCTTAATAAGTTCCCCAAGATACCATATATCACAATACTTATATATGCATACAAACAAAGGTTAAAACCTTTTTCTATTCTACCACAATAGTTATGAACTTTTTTCGTTCTATCAATAACGCATGCATCTGTACTCGTGACATGTCTCCGTTCCGTTGTCAAAACGAGTCTACAGGTTCTTGGCCTATCGTCGTTCCACCTTCAAGTCCTCAAACATACATATGAATGAATCATACATAGACTATAGTTATCTGCAAATATAACTCTACTCTAGTAGTTCTTATATCTTATCATACATGGATATATATTGTAACACATAATATAGTGAGATAAACCATCTAGATAATTACTCAGAAGACTATCATCTATCCAACTGGTGAACAGGCACGCCAAACATGTATTAACCTATAATATTATAACTAATCAATATCTATGAAAATATGATAACAAAAGATAGATCTTTCACTAATTCCTATAACACCGAATGACTATCAAATAAGGATTAGCCAGTCAGGAGACAGGATCATTTTTGCATATAGTTTTTCTGAAATCCAACAACCAAGCCAACGTGTCTATTCTAGACACTACACCCACGAGTAGGTCAATCAATATAATAACTGGGATTAATTATTAATCTAATACACATATTCATAATAACAACGACATGTATTCTTCATATCAGTTATACTTAAGCAAAAGTGTAACTTATCCAATCGACGTACTCCAAATATCTGCGAGCAGAACTTCGGCACTTACTTTTTATCTTTTTGAAACCTTTAACATTCTGTTACTTATACTACTGAAACTCTTGCATGAGAAGTCGAATCAAGACGGACCGAAATTCTCGAGGGAAAGAGAGAGATTTTCGAGAGAGAATGGTGCACGAAATGAGGAGGGCTAGCCTCCTATTTACAGGAGTCTTCAACAGGTGGCTCGTGCTGCCTGCAAGTATTGACACTCCATAGGTGTCATGTCATCGTTTGTTGGATTAGCGTGTTGAGTCTCCAGCTACCACATGGTGTATTCCTATGGTGCCATGTCACCCCTCGTAGGTAAATTCTTGTATTCTTCGATAAATCGTAACTTTCACGAACGAGCTCCATTTTCGATGTTCTTTATATCCACGGTGTAACGTCCCGGTTTTTAGAGTAAAATTTTCATTTTACACTAGAATGAATACTCCTTTTCATAAAGATATGTTCAAGGTAAAACCCTTTGTTTGTAAACCATAGTTCAAAATCAGATTTACAAAGCAAAGTATCATGGAATCTGAATTCATTAAACTCTTGATGGGTGCATAACGTCACACCTTTACCTTCCCATGAACTGATAAAGTACCTAAAAAACATTTAATCTACAATTGTTAGCCAAATATTAGTGAGTTCTCCAAAATACCTCACACAAAAATACACATACAATGCATGCACACAAGGCCTACATCACAAGGTTGGACTGCCACCTGTCCTTTCAACACAAAGATGGACCGCCCCTTGTGCCTTTAGTATAAAGCCAGATTGCCCCCCTTTGGGTCGTCTGCACAAATTTGGACATGGGCTTTCAGCATAAAGTTGTACCGCCTTCCTTGGGCCTTCAACACAAAGCTGGACCGCCTAGTTATCTTTACCTTCAACACACATTTGAACCGCCCTCAAGCTACCCATAATACATTGACATATGCATATTAACAAAAAACTACATGTAATTATAACAAATCTACCTGCCTAATAGTTCACCACAACATTTCAACATCCTAACATACAAAGGATCTATATTGTAGTATAAAGTATAGTAAGAAGACTCGCCTAAGTGATAAATCAAACAATCACTACAACATGTAGAAACATAGAAGGCTGGCTCTACAAACAACTTAATCATAATCATAAGGTCAAACCTCAGTCAATACCCTAAACCCTAATGTTTGGACTAAGGTAAAACTCAGTAAAAAATTCAACAAAAGTCAACCCTATGTCAACAAGCCCCCGCGCTCTCTTAAGGATGCCACACGCCACTACAAGACAAAACAGTCAACTAGTTGCGCTTAAACAAGCACTTAACATGAGACCCTAAAAGTGCCTTGCACTCTAAAGAGGCGCACCATGCTTTAACTCAATCAAAAGGGTAAAATGACTTCTTTCATTAATTCAATTCCCCAAATTCCCACTTATGACCCTTAAAATTTTCATAATGGATAAAGTTTCCAACTTTACCTATTAAGACACTCCAGACAAGCAAGACCTAAACTTTAAGTCTCACAAAGTCAAAGAAAGCATCTTTCTTGACTTAATCTAATACGTTCAAGTCTTCAACTTTCAGATATAAATCATCATGATGTCCAAATGGATAAAGTTTCCAACTTTATTCATTATAAGGCCACGAACTTCCAACATCCAAAACTCTAAGTTGAGAAATGACCAAAAAATCATCCTTCTTTATGCATGGAGTAAAGAGAGCTATTTCATGCACTCTCTACTTCACCAAGTGACCGTATATCGTCCCAAACATCAATCAAAAGCTCAAGAGCTCTTCAAACTCTATAGAACAAGCCACCAAGGGACCAACACTCATTAAAATTTACCAAAACACCATACATTCATAGATCTAAAGATAAAACACAATAAATCTTGGAACTTTGTGACTTACAAAGGTCTAGAAGGTGAATAGAGGTTGAATGCTTTAAATTCATAGCTTCAAATACCAATATTTCTTGTTCTTCTTCCTTGTAGAGCACAATACCACCAAAAGAGAGCACCAAATGGTCATTAAGAGAGTACCAAAATAGATTTACGAGAAAAGACGAGTTCCAAACACTTCAATGGACAGTACGGTTTCATTAAAGAAGTTCTAAAGGAAGTGGAAGCTGAAAATGACAAACCATTAGGGTCAATGGCCTTTAAATACCTCAAAAACCCTAAAAAAACATGCAACCCACTATGTCGGGGACGCTCTGCGATTCTCAGATAAACTCCTGATTTTTCAGTTTTTAGTTTCAGCTTTAAACAATCATAACTTCTTCGTTTGAACTCACTTTTCAGTTATCTTTATATTCATGCAAAGGTATTGACTACCTTATAGTTCTATCTAATTACTTTTGACATCAAACATCCCAAACTAAATTCATTAATTC
The DNA here is from genome assembly GCF_002870075.4 of Lactuca sativa. Lineage (NCBI taxonomy): Eukaryota > Viridiplantae > Streptophyta > Magnoliopsida > Asterales > Asteraceae > Lactuca > Lactuca sativa. Next base: position 2,563,108 of record NC_056629.2, read on the forward strand.
ATGCAAGAAGTCAAAATGTCACTTTTTCCCATTCTAACCTTTGGCTCGAAAGCACAGTTCAAAGGCTTAAATCACTTAAACAATATTAACAACATTTAATAAGGCCTAAAATCTATTCCCTTGAAGCCCAATAACTTTATTCGAACAAAAAATATGGTACGCTATCTTGAAATCATAAACATCCTGAATCTGGATGTTACCTACGCTTTCGTAATTCTATGTACTACAACTTTCCTTTGGATCTTAACAACTAATTCATAGTCTATCTTCATTTTATATTTTATAAAGATTATACCATGAATAACCTTGCCGAATTCATAAGTTCTTCATACAAGTTTTATTCTCGACATTCTTTATATCTACGATTTCGTAATCACGTAGACATTATCTCTTGTTTACATTACTTTCGCTAACAAGTAATCTATTTTCGTTTTGTATTTACAATAAATAATGGCGAAATGTGTTGTGATGCGCATATTCAAAAAATCATAACTAACTCATATGACGTCATATGTGACGATCTTTATACTCAGAGATTCGTATTGATGTCTACTATACCTTTCATATGGAACACATTTTCTAAAACACAATGTGCTAACACTTTGAATTTTGTAAATTGACATTAATTCTAAATTATATTGTAAAGTGAAAACGAGGTGTTACACACTTCCCTAGTATTAATTTACCCTAACCTCCACAATTGTTCATACTCTTGGAAGTAAGTATTGAAATAAGATTGTCATGAAGTGTTAGTAGATTGTCTATAGACATTAGACATAGCATGAAGATTACAACTAATGTTCATGAGTACCTAATAGATATTTAAGTATTAGAGACAACCTGCTCTTAGAGAGATTACTTCATGGATTCTATCACAAGTAATTATGTGATTATAATATTTTGAATTCTTAAAAAAGAGAGACATTGAGTATTTGTGTACCAGTTGGTTGTGTATTAGTCTTACTCTAACGCTATCTGTAACTGGTGGTCATAACGAGTAAGTCTATGCACAATTTGACAAGTAGACAAAAATTATTTAGTCAAAGTTTATTTGTTCCTTTTTGCCTTAATGGGAAAATCGATATCATAGGTCCCTCAGTGATATAATTTTGACATTCAAGTGTTAGGCCTAGCCAAGAGTGAATTTATGTATTCAATTAGTAGTCATACTTAGTCATCGTAAATCATTAATCGAGAAACAAAAATTGAACTGTATGGTTGATTCATAAATCCATGACTCAATTCAAACATATCTCTTGTAGAAACAAAGGAATATATGATTACTTGTCAAAGGGTTGAAACTTGATTAGAAAAGGATTTAAGAGAGTGAGATAAATAGTTTATTAATTTATAATAACTTCAAAAATTAATTAGAAACTAGTTAAAATAAGTTATAATTAATTTGAATTAGTTGGAATTAATTAGAATTAATCAGGATATTATTTAAAGGTACATGGACTGATGATTGTTCAATAGTTGAGAAACTGAAATATTTTGGAAAGTCTATAGGTTTAACGGTTTTTAGGGAGGGATGGAATCCTTCTAGAATTCGTCCATAGCTGTTGATAATCCATGAATTTGAATTAGGATTAAATATGATTATTTAATTAATTTAAACTTGCTTTCTCTACAATATTACTCAACTATAAATAAACTTTCCTGGCCTTCAAAATTTCATCCCTATCATTCTTGCATTCTTAGATTTTGAGTTTTTCAACTCACTTCTCATCTCTCCTAATTTTCTGTTGTTTAGTCTTTTGTGTGTAATGCTTTAGAGACATTATGCTTTGGGTGCTAGTCCTTACAAGAGCATCAAGGAATGCGAGATCTACAAGGATTCAAGAAGCAATTTCGATTTTGCTTAAATGTTAGCAATACTATCTCTCTTTGTACTATTATTTAGTAGTTTTGAAAGAAGGTTGATATAAGTGGTAAAATGTGACATCCCCATTTTCACGGCCAGAAAAGACCGATTTTGTTTATGCTTTGTAAAAATCAGAGTACTTCTTTTCATAAAAATGTTGCGGAATTTGTTCCCAGAAAAACATGTTAAATACGTTATCAAAACATTTTCGAAGAAACGTATTTTATTCATTTTAAAACGTTTGGGATGCCATCGTCAATACAAAAACATAAGCATAAACAAAACTTACATTTATTTACACTAGTGATCTACATCTCTTTAATCTCTCAGTGTAATGTGACTTCATAACAACACCTGTGATATAAATAAACTGAGTGGGTCAGGTTGGGAAACCTGGTGAGTACATAGGGCTTTCAACCCACAATAATATAATTATTATGTTCAATCATCAAACAATTAACCCAATTACCCATCCTCATTATCTTCTTTATTACTAAGTACCCTCCCTAAGGATTTATCCTAAGGGTCATCTCCTACATCATATTTTACCTCTCATCTCCTTACATCGCATCTCCTTTTATGTTTGTTCCTATGGATCATCGCCTACATCGCCTAGACAGTATTGATTCAGGGATTACTCCCTCAATACGTGCCCACCAAGGGTTAGGGTATCATCGCATGAATAAGTAGTTACAACATCGCCTGAACTCATAATTCATAGTAAGGGGGTTAGAGTATCATCGCATGAATACGTAGTTACAACACCGCCTGAACTCTTAATTCATAGTAAGGGGGTTAGAGTATCATCGCATGAATACGTAGTTACAACATCGCCTGAACTCATAATTCATCACCTACAGGTTATGAGCCTATTGTGCTTCCACTGGGTTGTCTATAATAGTCTGTGGTCACCATCTATACTCTGGTAGATGACTACATCTCCAAATTGTCGGACAAGGTTGTAGTATCCTACATCACTGATTCATCATCACCTATCTATCCTCACCTAATTATCATCACCTTCCTATCATCACCTATATCTCATTATTTTATTTCATCACACACCAACTATTTCATCTACCCAAGTTTTATCCCAACATATTTGTAGATATAAAATAAATATACAATTTAAATCATTTAAAACATGTATAAAATCATTCATCCAGCATAGACAACAAGTATTCAGATAATATGCACACATAGCACGTAATTTATGTAAAACACTTCATATCTATGTGTAAGATGAAAGTAACTATGCACTCACTTGAAAGGTGGTGACTCAGCACTCGAACAGCGCTTCGATACTCTCAAAACAATTTCCTTTGATAAAACCTAGTATCAATACCACTAGGGTTTAGTCTAACGATAACCGCAACAAATTAATAGTTTGACTATTATTATTATTATTATATAAGCTTTAAATAACACTCAATATAACTCATAATAATAGTCTAAATAATTATTTTAAGGACCTAATAACATTACTATAATTATTTGGAAGCTATATTAAATATTGCGTAAGCGTAGCTCACTTACACCGGATTTTAAAGAAAATTGGGCTTTGCTAGCTGGAGCAGCGTTCCCGAGCCGAAAGGCTCTTTTCTCGGGACTCTGGGTGCCTCGGGGCTTCCTTCTGGTGCTAGGGGGTTTACCTAGACTTTAGGGGGCTTAAGGGGAGCTAGAGAGAGAGTTTAGAGAGAGAAAGTGGAAGAGGAAAGGTGTGAGAATGAATGAAACCCGACACATCTACTTATAGTGTGAAATCCTGATGGACTCGCTGAGAAGGAGGACCTACTCGCCTATTTGGGGCATGTGGTGGCCTTCTGGTGGTGCCACGTCACCCCCTATCGTGTATCAGCCTTCAAACTTAGAAAAATCATAACTCTCGCATACGAGCTCCGTTTTCGACGTTCTTTTTTTCAACACGTAGGTAAAATCAAGATCTACAACTTTCATTTAGACTCTGTCGGCTAATTCTCGACTGATCTTAAATTTAACAGTAGGAGGCGTTTAGACTGTTAAATGACCGCGAAGAATATCTCCTTCATACGGACTCCGTTTTTGTCTATATTTTTACCGTTGAGTTCCTATTAATGAGATCTTCAACTCTGATCTAGGTCGCGTAAGCCAAAAACCGCTCGAACTAAAATTCGAGTTTCGAGTCGTGCACTGCTAAGTCGAATTTTAGAAAAATCATAACTTCCTCATACGAAGTCAGATTTGGGTGTTCTTTTTATGGATGTTCTCGGTTTAACGTATACTACAACTTTGGTTTAGATTGCTAGGTCGCTCCATTGTAAATTTACTATTTACGTTTCCCGGTGTCGTGCTGGTTTTGCCGTAAAACTTCGATGGGCCATAACGTCTTCGTTATAACTCGGATTTAGGCGTTCTTTATATGTACGGAAACCTTGAGACATATTCTACAACTTGGTTAAGACTATTTATTAAAAATAATCTTTTTCCGAAAAGTCTTTCTCGACCCCTATTATCTCTAAATTGACTAGCCCGGATCCACGGGCGTTACATAAAACCCCAATCATAGGTTACATGTATAGTTAGGGTTATTTTAATTATTACATAGTCAAATATTAGGGTATAGATGCATAGAAAACCTAACAGTAATAATATGTAAGTTTTAAAGTTTTTAAACAATAATATAATGAAATATGTGAAAATTGGTGCCAAAGGGCATTTTGGTCCAAATTTTGGTAATTTATGAAATTATGATATATTTGGTAAATAAATCTTGTGTATCTTGTTTAAAAGTGATAAGAGTGCATGCTAGAAACTATATTAGACATATATAAATTAGTGGGATAGTTATGCTTATAGGAAGAATATGATATCTAAAAATATAGTTATCGTAGCGCGAATTTTCGACGATAAATTGTGTAACATCCTTGTGAACCCTGATCTTTTAAGTTGTTATCTATTTTGGTCCATATTGCATCAAGAGTGAAAAACGAGTACGCGAGGCGTACCTGAGGTGTACGCTTAACGTACTCATCAGCGTGCATGTAATGCGGAGACCACCTAGTACGCTGGGCGTACTAGGCCTAGAATACAAACCCTAATTTAGGGCGAGTCCCCTATTTAAGGGATAAGATGGCCTCATTCTTGGCCACCATCCCCAAAGAGAAAACCCTAAGAGTGCCCTAACCCTTGTTCTAGAGCTTGTATGTATGTTTGAGTCTTGAGAGTTTTTGTGTGGTTTTGAAGAGAAGAGGAGGTCTTGAAGAAGAGGGAGTTGGAGTCCAAGCTTCTAGATCCGAGCAAATCTGAGTAGGGAGCTTCTTGTTGAGGTATAAAGCTTCAGACTTTTCCTCTCTTTTGTTATGAGCATCTTATTTGAGTATTTTAGGGTTTTGTCCCAAAAAGGTGGAGACTTGATGAGGTCTTGTACTCCAGAGACTAGGACCAACCCCTTTTGAGCATATGAGTAGTGTATTGTCATAAAAACCCAATCTTGGATGTTAAAATCACTCCATGCATGAGTTATGAGCTCCTTTGTGGCAAAAGAATGTATATTTTAGGGGCTTAAAGTCATTAACTTTATGGGTTAAGAGCGATTAGAGAGTCTAGATCTATGAGATGAGCCAGGGTCTTAACCGTTTAAGACCAAAAGAGTGAGAATGAGGAAACTAGAGAGTACGTTGGGCATAAAATCCAGTACGTGCGGCGTAGGGTGCGCATCCCCGATGCCTGCATGGCTGCCGAGTATGCGCAACATAGGGATCGAGTACGCACAACGTACTCCTTGCCTTTGACTTTTGTTAACTTTTAGGGTTTGGTCAAGTTGTGAGCTATTGAGCCTATGGAGGGGTAAAATGGTCTTTTACCCTTCTGTGAGTGTAGAAGGATGAGTCTAGCTTCTTGAGGACCAATATTAATTAGGGATAATTATTATGTGATAGGCAGAGGCTAGACCGGTCGGTAGAGTTCAGGATTTCCGAGTACGAGGTTTTCACTTGTTAGCTTACGAGGTGAGTCTTCTCACTACACTTACCTTGAGTAGTAATTTATGTGTGACCAGAGGGTCTTATGTGTATGTGTTGTGTATTGAGATATCCTATTATTTATTCTGTGATTTGCTTGCTGGGTATTGCATTGAGTTACTGAGTTGTGGGACCGGAGGGTCCCACTGAGACACATCGACCGGAGGGTCCTACAGAGTTATAGCCTCGAGTGTCAATTGTGTTGTATGTGGTATTTTGGGGAACTCACTAAGCTTTATGCTTACCGTGTTATGTGTTATGTGTTTCAGGTAGTTCCGAGGATCGCTGCAAGGCACCAGCATGATTGTACACACTGGCGAGAGATTGTTTTTATGATTCTGGGAATTGTGTTTTATTTGTTGACATTTGAGACATATGTGATTTTGAGAATTATGAAATGAGTTATATTATGTTTTTAAAATGAGAAAAATTGTTTAAAAATTTATGTTGTTACAAATTGGTGATAAACTTGATGTAAGTAGGGGACAACGTTCTTTGGTCGCGACGTGATAGTAAAGTAGGCAGAGACATGTATTTGGAAAGTATGATGCTTCAAATAGAGAGAGAAATTGTGACGTAAAGCTAAGGAATTGTGATGCATAATTGGTTGCGACGCGATAATAGGATAACAACGGCGTGAATACACTGGTATCAAATTAAGTTTTAATCTATGAAACAGATTGTCCAAGCCCCATTTTCAAAAACTTAAAATTAAAAAATCTCTCTGGCGATTTTGAATAAGGAGATGTCGACTTAGGATTTTGGGATAAGGAATTTCAAGAGTTTATTTCCAAAGTTATCAAAATGTCTTCTTTTTCTCTTTGGTGGAGTTGTAGAGCTTCTATGGTGATTTTGAGAATAGGGTCAAGAATTTGAATTTCTCGCTGAATAAGTTAATTATGATGTTACAGAAACTGTTTAGAAGCGAAATATGATATTGGTAAAATGATTCTATGGTTAAAATTAATTGATTAGACGGTTAGGGTTTTAATCCCCAATTTTTGAAGATCATGGAATTAAGGAAATAGCTTAAGATCCTAATGAATTATTCAATAGAAAATTTCTATTAGTACAATTTAACCTATTTGATGACAAAAAGATTTTCATATAGTTTTCATGAAAAAAATATAATTAAGCTCTTATTGGGTTAAGAAGTATGATAAAGAGATGAATGTGATATTGAATAGGTTTTGGTAAAAACAAGGAGAATGTACAACAAAAGGAAGATCTAAAGTAGAAAGGAAGTTAGTTATCACTAACTTAAAATGTGAGTTATATATACTCATTTTATAGGAATAAATTTTTGGTGCTTAATGAACTATGTATCAAACTCGATTAATTATTGGTTATGTAATTGTTTGAAAAGATGTTATCTCATGAGTGAGAAAGTATGTCGTTGAAAAAGGGTTTACCTTTCGAAGAGATGATCAATACTAAGGGTTACTTCCTTAAGATATTAATTGAGATACTTATGGCTTTATTAGAAACATGTATTTTCTAATTTGGATTTGGATCGGAATGTGAAATGCTTTCTAAGCTTAAGGAATACATCAGGAAGGGTTATTTTCTGATGAACAATTTTGTGTAATAGTGTATGTGTAAAATGTCTTATACTTTTAATTGTTATATATATCTCACTAGACTAGATTGTATGATATGTGTTTTGTTAATGTTGTGTATTCCAAGACCATGAATAAAAAACTATATAGCAACAAGAAGTCATCCCCATAGGTAGCCCTATATCGATGACATTTTGCGCCTATAGGTATCTATAATGATGGTTTTTCGTCCCCATAAGTACCCCTTTAGAACAATTTTTTTTAATATTTTTCTAGATTGTGTCGCCATCACTAGGAAATCTTCTTGGCATGGTTTGTGATGAGAGCCTACATTGTACCGCACAATTATATATTTGTTTACAATCGATATGTGCCTTTAATTCTACCCAGAAATACAACTGTTGTTAATTATGTGAAACTTAGTTTAATAACAAAAATACAAAATTATTCACCAAAAAAAACTACAACTATAAACAACCAATCCATTTTTTCTTGTATTCATGTCAACATAAAACCATGAAACCCATGTCTTTGTTATAGGTCATCACCAACACTTAATATTTCATTTTTGAAGCTCTGATTTGTGGGTAATAAGTGTCTGTCAGTAGAGAAACAAATAATTACCTCGTTATCAACCAATAATCGGGCAATAAGAGAATCGAAGAACAAGAAAACAAAACATAACAACAGAAAGTTATTGGTAAAGAGAAAATGAACCATTCTCCTTCCAAATTGATAGAATTGAATCGTCAATATTGAACCAAAATATGAGTACTTCAAGTAACCATAAAAACCAGATAAGGAAGATGAAAGCATAATCATACGATTTCCTTATGAGAAAGCACAACTAAATTGATCACTAAATTAGCATAACAGGTGTAAATTTGAATCATAACTTTTCTTATGAGAAGGCATAGTTACATGAACAAGAGGAAACAATAAGGATAAGAAACTTCACTTAAACATTTTATATGAACATATTACATTTTTTGCCCAAAAATGACATTACATCTTCTAAGGACAGACCAAGATCATTCATGTTTCCCATCAGAGGTGGAGATGGAAAGTTAACTTGTGTAATAACTATTGGGTATATAGTATTACGTCATTGGGCCACTTAGTTAGTTCTATTTGTAAACGGGTTGGGACTGTCCACCCGTCTTTTATTTATTAGGGTTCTAGTACTTAAGGTGAATGCATGAACCGTGTTTCACAACTTTTGACAATTATTCTTGTTCTTCTGAGGTTGTGGCTGATAATAATTCAACATATTTTGATCCATCGTTTTGTTCTTAGTTTAATTGATCTATTTTGAATTTATCGATCTTTCAAGGATTAATATCCTATCAATTGGTATCAGAGCAAGAGACCATGTAATCTATACACATCTCTTCTGTTTATAGAGTTATTAGAGTTTCTGTTAATATTGGATCTGGTTTAGCCGTCATCACTTTGTTCTTGACGCTAATCTGTAACTCTAATATTACCCTAAAACTGCTTCAGTTTACACGTCTGATTCTTAACAGGTTACAAAGGTCATATCATCATGCAACACGACGATTTTCACTTCAACTCCATAAATCTTTCGAGCAGCATTGGATCGACAACTAGGATCCCAATTCTCTTCCCCAACGAATATGAAGTTTGGGCGCTTCGCTTCGAAGATTACGTTCTTGGCCTAGAAGACAATAGATATATGATATGGTAGGCTATCACTATTGGACCATTTGTTCACACTGAAAGCAAAAGAATTATCAAAACTCAAAATGACTACAACAAACTGCTTCTTGATATTAAGGACGTTCCTCAATATGTGAAGGAAAAACTGATTAGTAATGCTAAGGCATTGAGAATCATTCGATTTGCCTTACAAGCTGACACTTTTTGTCTTATTAGCTCATGTGACACAGCCAAAGCCATCTGGGATCGGCTTAAGGAACTCTACTCAACATATGTGGATCTTGAGCACTCAACACAAACGCTCTTGCTTTTATATTTTGGTACATTCACACAAAAGTCTGAAGAAATTTTAAGTCAAACCTTCAATCGTTACAATCATCTTTTAAGCAAAATGACATAACATGGCATTGGACGTGAAATTATTGAACAAAAGGTCACGTTCATGAATGGGCTCGGATCGGAGTGGAAGGCGGTGGTGTCTACAGTTAAGGCACATGAGCAGTTTAAGAATTATTCTTTGGCCAAGCTTGTTGGTATCCTGAAGTCACATGAAAATGAATTGAGTAAAGAAGTGAAAGTAGTTTTGGGATGAGATCATTAGCACTTGTCGTGAAGGGTCAAAAAGTTGCTGAAGATGATGATTCAGATTTTGAGCTTTCTGATTGTGAACTCTCTAAAGAAGAGTTTGCAATGATGGAGTCGAATGCAAGAAGGTTCGCAAAGAAAAAATTCAACCGGAACAAGAACAGGAACTGACAGGGTAGTTACAGCTCTAAAAAGGTAAAAGAGGAAAATGTGAACGGTTCGTAGAAGGGTGAAGACAAGAAAGAAAAGAAGCCCACGGGTGACTTCGGCTATGATTGTAATTTTTGCCATGGCAAAAATCATTTAGTGAAGGAGTGCATGCTGCAAAGATTGAACGAAAAGAAAGAGGGAGAAGATGATGAAGCTTACCATATGCGAAAGCTTGAATAAATTAAAAAGAAAAACAATGCAGATAACACTATGCCTGCTTTGATTGTGTAGGAAAATGAAGTTGATGATAAATTTCGTAGGAAGAAGTCTGGTCCACAGATTCTAAAGACGATTAGGTTTGTAGGCCTACTCATGGGAAAAGCTTCGGTGCGAAAGAGGAGGATTCACACTCTGGAGGAAGATGCTTCATGGTGACGAATGATGTGTCACAGATGCGAGGATATGCCACTAATGATGGACATGGTAGTGATAGTTGCTTTGCTGCTAAACCAATGTTTGAACAAATTAGAGAGTGTGATCAAATGATTAATAAGGTACACTCTATTCTTAAATCACTCAATACTCATGTGTCATGATACGAAACTGAACTAAATGAATTGAAATTCACATTTTCAAGTATAAGTAACAGCTTAAAACAAACTCGCTTGAAAAATTCTAACCTAACCGATCAAATCAGCAGGATTTTGTCAAAGAGTGAGGAACTACGCATATGGATTGAAAAGTTGGAGTCAGATATTTCTAAGTCTAGGGAGAACTTATTTATTTGCAACGAGACAATTTAATGTTTTTGAAACAACGTAATATTTTTTGTTTAATTGCAAAAAGGCTTTATTTCAATATTACACAATCGCATCTTGATTGTGAGATTGGTAAAAAAAATTCATAAATTGATCTTGCCATTCCTTGAATTAAAGGAAGATGAAATCGACGCTAATTGTTACAAGTGTGAGTCAATCGTCTCTTCTGACGAAGTTTCAGATGCTTACACGGTGGGACTGGACAAAATTGAAACATACATCAAGTCCAAAGAACATAAGAACATGTTACAACAGCTTTTAGATGAAAATGATAAACTGAAAATCAAAACCGACATTGTACAAAAACTTGACTCATTGAGTTCAAAGTTGAGCTCCTAAACTCAATGTTAAAAACACATCTGAATTCGACGATGACAGTGATATGAGTGAGATTTCAGTAGAAGATGAGGTTGATTGTTCAACATTTGTTAAAAATGAACCTGGACCTGCGAAAGTACTAATTTATGAAAATTCAGTAGAATTTGCACGTCTTTTACAAAATAGACCAAGATCTTTAAAGAAAAAGTTGTTGTTTTTCAAAAGGTTCAAACAGTACCAAATCAAGTTTTTGCAACCACAAGACTGGATAAAAACAAAACTGTCGAATTAACGTCCCTTGTAAATGAAGATAATAAAGGTGGATGTGACAAACATTTCTGGTCTGCACCAATCGATGACGTAGATGAAACCGTGGGACTATTAGAAAAGACTTCGTGGAGAATGAAAGGAAGATATGTAGCTGAACCACTCAAAAATCCATCAAGCTACAAAAAGGGGAGTCCATGTGGAATAGAGGATGTTTCATGCGAAACCACATCAGTAAAGAACGAACTTCCTAAAACAAAGGCGAAACCTAGGGCAAACATCCACAAGTCATCTGAGCAATTCGCAGCTCAGAAACGCCAAAGAAACGTGTGATATAACAAAAATATCAGGGAAAGAAACCAATTCTGGGAATCTAGAAATCCCAATTATGTTCATAACAAAAAATCCCCACGTTTCAATCCAAATGCGAAACTCTCTCAAACTGCAAAACCTCAAGGTTTTTCACAAAATCGGTCTAAAACTCCACAGGCTTCAAAACCAAAGCTACAAAATCCAGCGAAACCATTAGAGAAATCGAAAACTGATGAGAATGTTTCAAACTTTGCTAATACATCGAAATATGTTAAAAGTAAAGGAGAGATAGTTTCAGAGTCTAAACCTTGTACCAAGAAAACTGAAACTAGGTCTAAGAGAGAAGAAAAGCAATTTGTTAATCAAAAAATTCAAAACAAGAAAATATCCTCAAAGGATACGAATCTAAAAGACAATAGAATTACTATTTTGCAAATTACTAAGAAGGATAGCACGACATTAATAAAACGAATGTATCTGACTGATCCATCTATTGCATTTCTCACTTCTATGAAAACCTCACAAGGACGCAAACAACTTTGGGTTCCTAAATCTGCTTGATTTTCGTAGGTGATTCGTGACGAGCAATTTGAATCAGAATGGTATATCACCAGTGGCTGCTCACATCACATGACATATAGGAAGGAGGAACTACGAGAGTATAGGGAACTGAAAGATAGAGGAAGAGTAAAGTATGGAAACAATTCTCTTGGCATAATTAGAGGCTATGAAATGATCACAAATGGCGAATTCTTGATTCGCGAGGTGGCATATGTGGAAGGACTGCAACACAATTTAATCAGTGTTTCGCAACTAGTGGTTAAAACAGGACTAAAGGTTTCGTTTGATGATGAAGGATCTGAAATTATTGAGAAGAAAACGAAGAATGTTCTCATAAGATCAAAATTAAAAGGCGAGATGTTCCCTCTTGATCTAAAACCCATAACAGGTAAGCCATATATATGTCTGCTTGCGAAAGCTTCATCAGACAAAAGTTGGTTGTGGCATCGTAGACTTTCGCACCTCAACTTCAAAGATATAAACAAGCTAGTTCTTGGTGATCATGTGCGAGGACTACCTCTCATAAAGTATGACAAAGAACATCTTTGTACAACTTGTGAAATGGGAAAGCAGAGCAGAAAGAGTCATCCCACAGTCATGAATACTAAAGTCATAGAACCACTTGAACTTTTGCATATAGATCTTTCTGGTCCTTCTGGAATTGAAAGCGTTGGTGGTAATAAGTATATTCTCATTATTGTAGATGATTTTTCTAGATTCACTTGGGTTTTTTCTTTAACAGAAGTCTGAAGCCACTCCCAAGCTCAAAGATTTTATAAAGCAAATAGAGCTTCAACTGCGAAAGCTGGTTCGCAACGTTCGCAACGATAATGAGCTGGAATTCAAGATCCAAGAGTTTGAAGAATTTCTAACTATGAAAGGAGTATCAAACAATTTCTCTGCTCCTTACACTCCACAACAGAACGGAGTCGTTGAAAGACGAAACCGATCTTTATGTGAGGCTGCGAGAACCATGCTCTCATTTGCGAATCTACTGCTCTACTTCTGGGCTGATGCAATTGGAACGACGTGTTTTACAAAAAAATCGCTCAATTCTCAACAAGCGATTCATAGTTACTCCCTATGAAATCCTGAATAAACTCAAACCTAATGTTAATGTTTTCCATGTTTTTGGTTCTCGTTGCTTTATTTTCAACTCCAAGGAGCAACGGAACAAATTCGATGTGAAGGCTAACGAAGGTATTTTCTTGGGATATTCTTTGACCTCCAAGGCATATAGGGTTATTAATAAAAATTCCAAGAAGATCGAAGAAACCTATTATGTCACATTCGATGACAACTATTTAAAGAGGAATTAGCAGACTGCAAATCAGTAAAAGGAGATCTTTCTACAAGCGAATCCTGCAACCATACCACAAGCTAATCTATACGAAGAATTCATGCTTTTATTTGACGAACCAACAAAATATATTTCTTCAGAATCCAAAGCAGCAGACAATAAAGAGGACGAATTGAAGAAAATAATCGATCATGCTGCGAAAGACCTAGAAAGCGAACCTCACAGTCTGAAAGCATCACAACCAACTAGCACACCACTCTAGGGGGAGGGTTTTAAATATACCTCTACACCTGAATCACCTCTCCAGGAGGAGAATTCTTCTCCACGTTCGTTTGAATACAGTCCATTCAAGGGGGAGAATCCAAATCCTGAAATAGAAGACCAATCATCATTCGAGGGGGAGAATAATAATATGAATGATGATTCGGATGTGCAATCTGAATTCGAAGAAGTGAACGCAGAATTGGATCCAAACCTTGATCCAAATTACCCTCCAATGACCAAATGGACAAGAGACTATCCAAAAACCTAAGTCATTGACGAGTCATTTGCCGGAGTACTTACGAGATCCCAGCAAAAAGTGAAACAAACTGCATTATTCGCTAAAGTGGAATTTTGCATGTTTAATTCGTTTGTATCCAAGATCGAACCCACAACCATTAAGGTTCCACTTGATCATTCTGATTGGGTGCAAGCTATGCAGGACGAGCTCAATGAGTTCGAGGGAAACAAGGTTTGGAGGTTGATTCCCACTCCACCAGACACGTCAGTCGTTGGTTTTAAATGGGTATTTCGCAACAAGGTGGACAAAGAGGGGAACATGATCAGAAACAAGGCGAGACTTGTTGTCAAGGGATATTGTCAGGAAGAGGGTATTGACTATGAAGAAACCTTCTCACCTATGGCAAGGTTGGAATCTCTTCGCATCTTCTTGGCATATGCATCGCATAAGAACTTAGAGGTATTTCATATGGATGTCAAATGTGCATTCTTGAATGGGGAACTTGAAGAGATAGTGTATGTGGAACAACCACCTGGGTTAGTAAACGAAAAGTATCCTAATCATTGTTACATTCTTGACAAGGTTTTTTATGGTCTAAAGCAAGCTCCAGGAGCATGGTAAGAAACTCTCACTCGCTTCTTATAAATGTCTAAATTTAAACAAGGTTCGGTTGACCCAACCTTCTTTCGTAAGAAAGAGGGTGGCCACTTATTGATTTTCCAAATATACGTTGATGACATTATCTTCGGATCAACTAATCCAAGCTTAACAGTTGAATTCCGAATATTAATGGAAATGAAATTTGAGATGAGCTCCATGGGTCCAATTAACTTTTTCCTTGGATTGAACATTAGACAGAGTCAGGAAGGTATTTTTATTAACCAGGAAGCTTACACGAAGAATGTGCTTGCAAAGTTCGAGATGTTAGGAGACTCAAAGGTGAAAATCCCTATGGCATTCGGAACGAAACTCACTCCATCTTTGGATAAACCGGCTGCAGATATGATACTTTATCGTAAAATGATAGGTTCTTTAATGTATCTAAATGTGAGTCGACTAGATATTATGTTTTCCGTTTGTTATTGTGCTAGGTTCCAAGCAAATCCTCGTGAACCTCACATGATCTCTGTCAATAACATATTTTGTTACCTGAAACGAACGTCATCACTTGGAATATGGTATCCATCAAAGTCTGGTTTCTTTGTGCAAGCCTTTTCGGATACTGATCTTGGAGGATGTGGGTTAGATAGTAAAAGTACAATAGGAGGATGTCAATTCTTAGATGGAAAGCTCGTAAGTTGGCAGTCAAAAAAGCAAACTTGCGTATCCCTCTCAACTGCTGAAGCAGAGTACATAGCTGCAGTCTCATGCACTTCGCAGGTCATATGGATTCAAAGTCAACTTCGTGACTATGGCCTGAACATGAAAAGAATCCCATTATATTGTGACTCCGAAAGTGCAATTCACATGTTTCGAAACCTAGTGCAACACTCAAAGGTGAAACATATAACACTGAGGTATCATTTCATCAAGGATCATGTGGAAGATGGCAATGTTGAAGTACACTTCGTAAGATCCGCTGATCGGTTAACTGACATATTCACAAAAGTCTTGCTTGAGACAACCTTTAATAGAATTCTTCAAGGCCTAGGAATAATGGAAGTTGAATCTGTCCTGAAACCACTTTCGCTTTCATAAAGTTATCACTGCGAATCAGTGTGAACGCTCGCAGTAATTTGCAGTCTATTTTCACACTGCGAATCGGTGCAAACGGTCGCAGTAGTTCGCATTCCACTTTGTCACTGCGAATCGGCGGGGACGCTCGCAATAGTTCGTAGTCCACTTTGTCACTGCGAATCGGTGCGAACTCGCAGTAGTTCGCAGTCAACTTTTTCACAGCGAATCGGTGTGAACGCTCGCAGTAATTCACAGTCTACTTTGTCACTGCAAATCGGTGTGAACGCTCGCAGTAATTCATATTCTACTTTTACACCATGAATCGGTGCGAACGCTCGCAGTGACTCTTAGTCCACTGTTCATTCGTGGTTCGACTCTTCCTGTATCCTTTTGTATATTATGTATATTTTAATTTTTGGTTATGTTTGTTTTCTCTCTATTTTGTTTATTTCTATTTTTTGCAAGACAAAAATACAAAAATATTGTTTTATTTATTTAAAAATTTTCAAAAAAAAACCAAAAATACTTTCATTTTTTTAGAAATACCTTTAATTTCGAAAAAAATTTACGTTGTTTTAGTTTCTTTTGTTTGTGTAGTTTTGAAGGCGATTTTTTTTACGAATAATAGGGCAGGTATAAATTCTCTATCTTTGTACTAGCTAAGTGTCCCTAGAAGCATGCTGATGCATGTTGTCTAAAGCCTCGACGACTTTATGTTGAAGCCTTAATGAGTCGATAATACCAATCGTTTCTTCCCAATTACGCTATCATTTCACATAAGTCATGAGCTACCTTACTCTTCTCACATTGAGTAAAGAGTTATCTGCTTGGTCACTTTCGCATAGCGGAGGAACCTTCGTTTCTCTGAAACCACCTCATACTTTTCTCCATTACTTTCACCTTCATAAACGTAACCCTTGAGACTCTCAGCAATTACCACTGAGGTTTATTGTTACACAACATCTGTGTTAATGATCTTATTTCTGTACTTTTGTTACACCACAAACTGAGTCAGACCCGAAATTCAACACATCTTATGGTTTGACGGTGAACAATTAAATGTTCTAGATATTTCACCAAGGAATTAACGAATGTCCACTTTTGTGGTCTGTAGCAAGAGATCTCTTTTTCTTTTGTGATATCTTAATGAAATGTTGTAGATTTAAGACATTTCTTCTCAAGGGATCCAATTTTTTTTTTTTGAGATTTCTAAAATTACCTTGTCACAACAACAATTCCAAACCTACCCGTTCAACTGACTACACTGGTCACACGAGTACTTCATCCGAATGCTCGTACTTATATCAAGTTTCAGTGTTTTGTTGAGATAAAGCCACCTTGTAAGCCTAAAGAAAAGAAGCCTTTCAATGTTTCTTAATAAACAAGTGATCGTATTTCAACGGGAAGCCACACAGACACTTCTTAGTCTCTCTTGACTTCGAATGAAGAGATCTATGTCCGGGATCCACAGTTTTGTGTCTTGTCAGACATCACTAGAATCCCATAGGTTTATCTTGCTTTATTTATTTATCTTTGGCGTATTCTTGCACGAAGATCCTAGTGATTTTCCAAAGTCTGGTTCGTGGTTCTCATGGTTCATCTAAGTTTCATAGGTGTATGTATAAAGTCTCACTGCAAAAGGATATGTTCCACTACAAATATCTTAACTATGAAATGACTGCTAATTGAAGCATTTGAAACGGCTATTTCTTAAGAGATAAGATTTGGGACGCGTGCAGATTTGAACGGACGCCTTATTTACCGCTACCTGACACACTTCTCTGACGTCACAGCTGTCAATTGTACTTTTTCAGGCGACATATCAGTCCATGATACACACACTCTCTCTCTTGACTTCTCTCACCAATCAAATGGTATAAAGAGTTTTTGGCGCTACATCTCTCCTCACCACTCACAAAATTCTCTCAAAGATTTCCGACGATCAAAGCATTCCACTGTTCATTTTCTTTCTCAAGCAATCAACAATGGCAAGTTCCTTTGAAACTCCCTCAGTTCAAACAGCGTAGTCTTCACTCCTTTCCATTAAGCAAAATCAGAATCTGATGATCGATCTTGATCTGTGCAAGTATGATAATTTTATGCTTCCTATCGTTGAATGTCTGCAATACTCTCCATTGACGATTGCACTCACCAAGATGGAAAACGTTCCGATATCACTTTTATCTAAAGCCTATTCTTCTGCAAGTTTTATCAAGGAAGAACAAAGGATTGTGTTTGAGATCCACAACCGCAAAACCTCCATCTCCAAATCTCGATTCTGCTCTGTTTTAGGACTTCCTCAATTGGACGACATGATTAACCTTGAATCTGTGTCTAACGCTACTCTACTAGAAATGTTTTACCAAATGGGGTATAAAGAAACCCTAACCGCCGTCTCCAAGTTCAGGAAACCTAATATGTCGCCACTATGGAATGGTCTCTTCACTCTGTTGTTCAAATCCTTTTCTGAAAGAGTGACTGGATCGGATTGCGCCGGCAAGCTGTTCATGGCGATCCTTTATGGCATTTACACAAGTCTTAATGTTGATTATGGAGCAGTACTATGTGCTTAAGTTATTCAGAGTACCCACTCTACCATCATCACAATGAAATCTCCTGTGTATGTTTCTGGACTATCATCATCAAGAGGGCCATTGAGAAACTTCATATTTCGATGATGAAAGATGCGATGGTGGGAAGATTTTCTTTTGTTGGATCAATACCGGAGGTTATGTTTCGTGATGTGCCTGTGGCTAGCAAGATTTTGGAGGGATACCGGAAAATTCTTGTTTTAGGTTTTCGACCATTGACCCCTGAGATGCAATCAATCATCGCTGAAGTAGATAAACCTAAGAAAGGGGGTCAGAAAGGAAGTAAGAAAGGAGAAAAGAAACAAAGTGCAAAGGAGGGTCCATCTGAACCTGCGAACACTCCCAAGAAACGAAAGGCACAAGATGCACCCATAAAGCGAAAACTGAATAAGGCAACATGAAAACCAAGGTCCCCAACTCCGAGTGAAAGCGAAGATTCGGAGTCTAATACTCACTCAGATGTTCACAATGAAGAGGATGAGATTGTTCAAAACGAACACAACAACACTGAGGTACCTCCAACTCATGATGATTCTATTTTATCTCCTTCTCATTCTCATGAAACCACCACTACACCAATCAGTATAACACCATGCCCTCCACCAGTCTCTTCTCAACCTCAGAGTAATGTTCCTCTATCTACTCCCTTATTCACTGATTCTACCACCACAACCAAAACATCAGTTGAACCTCCTGTTTCTGTCAACGCATCTGATGTGGGGGCTGAACCTTCAGGTTTCCCAACTGGTCACAACACACCACCCATCTCTCCTCTTCGCCAAAATGACCCGGACATGATATACGGTGATGGTGAAGAAGACTTAGCAGGATTCACCTACATTCCGTTCAACATCAGGGCAATAGGATAATGCTGACTTCCAAGCTTCTATTTCTACGAAGATAACTAAGCTTGTTGAGTCTCTAGAAGCTAAGAATGTTGTTATGGACCAAATTGCTGCTCACACCACTACAGTCAAGGTTCATCAAGCCAAATTTGCTCATGTCAACAAAGAGATCAAAGATCTTCAGTCTGAGCGAGTTATGGTTAAAAGTTGTGTTGGGGATGTGAATGCCTTTCTCTCCAACATTCTTGATTCTCATGATCCAATTCTCACCATTTCCATTCGCAGGCATCTAGCTGACAAGTTTCATCCTGCTATTGCTATACTAAGTAGGATTGAGGGTGTTTCGGAGACTCCCGTCATTCTGACACAAGGGGGAGATAAGTCACAATATAAGAAGAACGACCACAAACCTTCAGCCAAGCACACTGTCAAAAGTGTATATGAGCCTAAGGGTAAAGAAAAACTTTTTAGTGATGAGCCAATTATTGACAACAGTGAAGATGAAGAGCCTGACAAGACGGACTCAAAAAGAGAAAAGCTCGTGAAGCTGAATTGGATGAGCACCATAGAATAATTCGTGAGACTGAAGAGAAAGCAAAAGCAGAAAAAGAAGCTCAGGTCACACTCGAAAGCAGAAAGCTCTTATTTCCTGATGGACGCTGAAACAAATTCAGAATGAAGTTGTAGACTTACCAAGTCAATATTGACTAGAACCAGTTGTGTCATTCTAGCTTCAGAACACACAAGATTCGCAACTGGATCTTCCAATAACTCCTAAGGCCTTCAAGTTTCACTCCTTTGTAAAAGTTGTGAATGTCCCATCTACTGATAGCGAAGCTGACCATCTCCTCTTCTCGTTCTATCTAAAGCACATGAAGCCACAGTATGAAACGTGGAGTGTCAGCAAAATTACTGCAGTGAACGTCATAGGTCCGATTGAAACTGACATCTTCCCGAATGTGAAGTTCAAGGTTATGAGAGGTTCTGCTAGTCAGTTTTACGAATTCACTTTCGCAGACCTGCCTTGCCTCAATCCATATGACTGGATCATGCTTTACAACTTACTGCTAAGAGATGGACAGAAGTATGAGCCTGTCATTGCCCATCTCAAACTGATGATAACTTCTTATATTCAAGAGGTAGGTAATATGGATGTGGAGGTATTTGTTGTTCTACGAAGGAAGCCCTCTGTTCTCCCTAAAGAATCCCCAGAAGGTTTTAAGAAGTTGAAGATAGGGAAGATTTACAAAGACGGATGGTATGTGGTATTTCAGGCTAGAGAACGAAGTAATGCAGAATTTCGCAAGACCTGTTTCTTCCTCCCTAATAAACATTTATACAATACTTCCTGTCTTGAGTTCATTTAGGATTTGGTCACCAAATTCAAGGGCAACAGCAAAGGAGATGTAAAATGCTTCTCAAACATGATTCAATGATACATCCAGGTTCGCAAAACTCTGTTGAACGTTATTCCTAAGGTTTAAGAAGTACAGAAGCGAACTGAGCTTTGAAGAACTCTCGCTCAATTGACGCAAAGGGGGAGATTGTTGGGTATAAAGTATTGTGTCATTGGGCCACTTAGTTAGTTCTATTTGTAAACAGGTTGGGCATGTCCACCCGTCTCTTATTTATTAGGGTTCTAGTATTTAAGCTGCATGAATGCACCGTGTTTCACAAATTTTGACAATTATTCTTGTAACCCTAATCACGCCTCTACAGTAGCAATTCTTAATCGAGTTCTTCTGAGGTTGTGACTGATAATCATTCAACATATTTTGATCCATCGTTGTGTTCTTAGTTTAATATGTTTTGAATCTATCGATCTTTCAAGGATTAATATCCTATCAATAACAATATATTAGTATCCATTAGACAATACACCTAGTCTGTGTATTAGTAATCTTTAGATTTGTAACTGAAAAATTCTTAGTTTTTACCTCCATAATGCTTCTACAATTATACCATTGCCTACCATATAACAAAATCATAAAAAAATTACTTATTTATTTCACTAAATTAAACCAGATACTAAGAAAATTCTTACAAAGCTTTAATGGTTAAAGAAAATTTAACGTTTTAAAGCAGCTACCATGAACACATCAAACTCGACCATAGCTTGAAATGGAGATTTTTTCTTATCATGAATCTGTTCCATATTGAATTGCATGAAATTTCTCTGGATGAAACTTAAAAAACTAAAAAATCACAAATTCTTATAAGATTAAGTACTTGCAAATCATCGAATAAATCTAACATGAAAATGTACCATTTTTCTTTTAGGTTTTTGATTGGCTATAGTTAAATTCCAAGTTGAAAATTTAAGCAACCTTCACATTTGTCAAGAATAATCAATCAACACCTGATGAAATTGCATAATCATTCAATATTAAAAAGAAACATATTTATGCATATATATATAACTAGAATGTGAAACACACAAGAAATACTATAACATATTATCTCTCTCTCTCTCTCTCTATATATATATATATATATATATATATATATATATATATATATATATCATTATCATACATACTTATAAAACTAGCATTTTTCCTTGAACCTCATGCATTTGAAACCCCCATAAAAATTTGCAAACACCTCATGCATTTGAAACCTCTTATTTTAATGTATATCACTCAAAAGTCTCTAAATAATGATTAACAATTCAAAGATTTTATAACTTATATAATCTATTTAATAAACAATTAATGAATATTCTACTATAAAAAGGTTAATCTTTTTGAGTAGACACACAAATACAAATTACATACAAAATTCACAAAGAAAATAAGTTTAAAGTTTTTTGTGTTGGTTTGAGGGCTTTGAACAATTTTTCGAGCCATGTTATTATGTTGAAGTTTTTAATTTGTAAGTTTGTTATATACTAATTCTTTTTTTGTATTTTCTTGATTTAAGTATTCTTTTAAGAATATCATTGTATTTTGTGGTTGAAATTTAAATGTAAATTAGATTACATTCAAGTTATCGACCATATGTTATTGAAGGTGATATATATAATATTTAATTAACTATTGTATACATGTTTGTATGTTCATGTTGCTTCAAAACAATAATTTGTTAAAAATCATGGATATGTCATATTATCCATATTATCCATTTAAGCATTTTTTAAAATACAAATTGTCTATCTTATCACTTTATATTTTAGTATATGTTTAACATTTTAATTATAATAATAAGTGTTTTTTAAAAGTTTCTTTCACTTATTAATAATAACAAGTGGTTTTAAAAATAATAAGCAATAATTATAAATAATAAAATCAAATTACATGTATATGTCATATTATCCATTCAAGTCTCTTTTGAAATGCAAATTGTCTATCTTATCACTTTATTATTTAGTGTATGTTTCTTCTTTAACTTATTATTAATAATAAATGGTTTAAAATTAATGAATAACAATTTTAAATGATAACAACATCAAATTATAAATTACATTTAGCTATAAATAAATTGTATTTTAAATAAACATCATTATTGAAATTAGAAAATAATCGCATAAGTAAAAATATAATTAATCAATAATAATAATTGTTAAATATAATACTAAATAGATAATTATATTTAATTCTATTAATGAGGAATGTGGGTCGATTTCAATTAATATTATTGTTCAAAATAATAGAGATTATATATATATATATATATATATATATATATATATATATATATATATATAATTAGTGTAAAAATATTATCTCAAAGTTAATGTCAATAACATAGCCATTTTAAACATATATTTTTCAGTATTTTAACAATATACTTTTAATCATCGTCGTGCAATGTGCGAGAATTCGTCTAGTATATTTATAAAGGAAGCATTTTTCTTTTCACCACATTCATTTGAAACTCTCATTCATTTTTTCCTTTCACCACATTCATTTGAAACTCCCATGACTTTTCAATTTCTTTCTAATAATGATTATATGTTGGCTAATAAGGTTAAATAAATATAAAACCTAAAGTGTAATCATAAATAAATAAAATTTCAATATTAAAAGAATATATTTTCTTCTACTTATAAAGTTATTTTTTTAACTTTTAACATATTATACTTAATTTATTAGGTATAATATGTTGTTATATGTAAACAATTATCATTTTAAAACTACAACTTTTGAAAAATTTGTATAAAAAACTTAAATTGTCAATTTAAATATAACCTTACAGGATTAACTTAAATATAAATTTTAGTTCAATTTAAACAACCTAAAGAATATTTTGTAAATATTTAAAAGTAATAAATTGTAGTGTCTTTCGAATAGTGATTATAAGTTGGTTAACAAGGTTAAATAAATATCAAACTTAAAGTGTAATCATAAATAAACTAAGTTTCAATATTTAAATAATATTTTTACTTCTATTTATAAAGTTTTGTCTTTAAGTTTTAAAATATTATACTTAATTTATTAGATTTAATATGCTGTTGTATGTAAACCATTATTAGTTTAAAGCTACAACTTTTGAATAGTTTAGACAAAATACTTAAATTGTTAATTTAAATATAACATTACATGGTAAATTTCAATATAAATTTCAGTTCCACTTACAAAACCCAAAGAATATTTTGTGAATAGTTAAAAGTGATAAATTGTAGTGCTAAATGTAAAAACTAAATTGTAATATCAATTTAACTAAAATATTTCCCAAAGATATTTTATAATCATTAAAAGTTTTCAAATAAGTAGCTTAAAATGACTTACAATAATAACAGTTAAAACTAACTCTATATAAATGATTATAATGTTACATTTAAAATAAAATAAAAAATTGTTTGATGTTTTAAATAATTACAATGATAGAAATTAAAACGTTAAGCAAATAAATTTTGAAAAATTAATTAACAATAACAACAACTATAAATAACATTAAACCATATATTATATTTAATTTTATTCATGAGTAATCCGTGGGTAGAGGTCAATCAATAAATTTAGATTATGTAGTTTTAATAGATGTATATATTATCATATAATTCAAAATAATCAATCTATTATATCAACTTAGTATATGAATTATTATATCAAATTTAACAACAACGTTATTGTTATATTTAAAAAAACATATATTTGTAAAGATTCCAGCTATATAGATCCTTCTGCGCAACGCGCGGGCATTCGTCTAGTATATATATAATGTGAAACACACAAGAAACATATGTATGCATATAACTAGAATGTGCGTACATGAGACGAGGGTCATATCGCCATATCGCTCAATTTAGGGTATATAAAGGTATGGAGACGATATGACGTTCCAATAACCTTCCCCAAACGACGTTGTTGTATCAATTCAAAAACTAATTTAAAAAATAAATTATTTTTAATTTTTGTTTTTTTGTTGGAATGAGAAGTTGTCCCTATACATTTTCGCAGACGCACCTAATTCACATTCTTTCCTGTCTAAAGTGTTGAGACAACAAGTTGTCACCATTTCTTAAGAAGTCAAAATTGTTTCAACAAAGAAATTTCATTGCTATAGGTTCATCTATAGTGAACACATATGTCATTCATATAGGCCTCGTAGCTATACTTATTCAATTCACTCGAAGTTTGAACTCCCACAACTATTGTAGTTTTTTAAAAAGCTCATTAAATTCTCAAATTTTCATTTCTATGAAATATCCAATATTTCATGGTTGATGAACATCTTTTTTTCGTTTCTTTACGCTCTATAATTGGCATAGGGGGCTTAGAGGGGGCAAAGTGGGCAGCTGCACAGAGCCCGATTTTTTTCATTATATATTTTTATTTAAAAATAAAAAATTATAATAAAGATAAGGGCCCTTTTTTTCTTATTCGTCATGAGCCTTTAAGAATATTTTTTTTTTCAGAACCGGGCCATAATTGGTTTATATTTTGAAGTAAGGATCAAAGATTCAACGTACTCTCAATTAGTAGTTTTTACCTAACAACAAAGTGAAGGTTGCTATTCTTGAATGTGAGTCTTTGGTTAGAGTCACATACACACACTAACTAAACAATTAGTTGTCCACATTGCACATCATGTGTGCCAATTCTTGACTACAAAAACATTGCGTCTTAGAGGTTTTTTTACCCGATTTGAGGTGTACACGTGGAATAATATAATGATCTATGTGTTCTGCTGGTCTTCGGATGTGCTTGCTTTCTTTTTGGTCACTTATATTGTGACATGCAAACTTTCAATTGATCATTGGTATGTAGATGTGTGCTCGATTTCCATGTCAGAGTCTCTAATCACTATAAACATGTACATGCATAATATATAGGTAACACATAATTATGCTAAATATAGCCCATAGATATTGATTTTTTTTGTAAAGGTAGGTTGATTTTAAAAAACTATTGTAAAAAGAAGTTATATTTTTCAAATATATTATAGAAATAGATTGCTTTGAAGGAGAGGCCCATCATTTCTATCCTTCTCTATCGGCTTTTTTTTCCAAAAGAAAACATATATTTTCATCTTTAAACGTTACATGTTAGGAATTTAAGCCGTTAATTTTTATCTTATTTTATTTTATATCTTTTCAATTGAACAATTTATTTCTACCCTTATTTAATATATTAATTTATTTCATAATATATGATTATATCTTATGTATTATTTTTTACAAATTATACCCTTAAATATATTTTACAAACACCTTCAATTAGATACCAATATTGAATATATTACAAAATATGAAATTACAAGAACAATTAAAAAAGTATATTATAATACGAATGAAACATATATTTACAATACAAGTTAAACACTAACTTACATCATTAATTGAAAAACTTCATACCGCATTGAATCTTGGATGAGAACTTGCATAATTTCTTCTATTATGATCAGATTTGTGACAAAGTCTACATTTGTGAGGTTCGCCAGGATGGCGAATGTCCATCTCGTTATGAAATCGATTTGCATGCCTCCGACCTTGACGCACATAAAGTTTTAAGTTATTTCAACCAATAATCATTATAAGAAACTGAGAAAAACAATGACATATATTGATGTTTATATGACATAATAGTATGCACAGTATTTACAATAGAAAGAGAGTTATCCCTTCTATAACTACAAACTTCAATAACATGCGAAACATAGAAATCTTTCCATTTGCCACTTACCACATGTGCATGTTTGTTGAAAGTAATGGACAATGTACGGATTTCCACCTTTCCATTTATTTGTAACTTTATGACAATTTTGTAGACACCTTCATTGTAGTCAAACACGGTTAATTTATGTCTTTGTGCATGAGTTTCTCGATTTCGAAAAAGATGTCACATACATGATGGTAGAGATGTATTGCAATCCAATGGAGCATCTCTACTTTTATAAAATGTTGTAGCATCACTAACTTTCACAAATAGTGACAACTCATACTAAACATTTTAGGTGTTATGGACTAAAGATTTCTCATATTTACAAATAAAAGATAATAAAAATATCATTACAATTACTATGATTTAGTGTTTAATTTATATTATAGTTTATTGTATAATGTGTACTGTAATATCGTTTTTAATTGATTTTTTTATTTTCTGACATACTATATTCAATATTGGTATCTATTTGAAGGTATTTGTATCATCTATTCAATAGTATAACTATTTAAGAATAATACATAAATTATAATCATATATTTTGTAATAAATTATCTATGTATAATATAAATGTAAAAATTGAATTAATCAATAATGAAAGATATAAGAAAAAAAGAGATGAAAGTTGAAGGGTGATATTTGTAACATGTAGGGATTTAAATGAAAATACATATCTCTGTTGTCGGAATAAACGATAGATAAAACATGGAAATAACGGGCCATGCTCAAACAAGTCTATTTCTACAACATTTTTTTAAAAGTAGCCTATTTCTACAAACCTTTTTGAAACAAGCCTAATTTTACAAAAATATAACAGACATATTGGGGATCCATGAAGAATATACAAATTAATTATGAACGTAGCAGTGCACGTAATCTTGGGATCAATATTTTATGGACACACTTCTCTGATTCTTACCGATCATTATTCCACACGCCACAAGTATTTCAATTCATGAAATTTTAAATAATCGCACGATCGAATCATATATGCATGCAACCTTACGTTTGGATTTCGTCATGAAACTAATAACCGATAAAAGTTTAGTTACTTGTACTATTCCGTCAGTATGTGAAAATGCTAAACTACCCTTGGACAAATGCATGCAAGACCCCTCTAACCAAGAAAAATATTTAGTTACTTGTACTAATTAATACATATGTTTCTAGATGAAAATGACGATACTATCCTTGGCTTGAAAAAACACAAGTCATTCTTAGGATACCTCTATATATAGTTTTGAAACTCGTACGTTTATATATGCCCGAGGAACAAAAAACATGAAAGAGGCAAAAATCAGAATTGCATGGGCTTTGGCGATCCTATTGGTGCTTGGGCGGCTGAATACACAGGTTGAAGGACAGCTTAGTCTTCCGTGCATGAGGATTAATCTTCGCATGATATCTTGTTATCTACACGTGATAACTTGTCACCCTAATTGTAGAAAAGCTCCATGTAACGATCAATGCACACCTCCCCCAATGTCGTGTTGTGTACAACTTGCGAGGATAGGAAAAGGTATAAACACTAATGCTGATGCAAAAAATCTATGTGACTGCATACAAGAAACCGTGATCGACAGACAAGGCACACCGTTTACTGGTGTCGGCCTCTCAGTTCTTCCCAATGAATGCATGCTTGCAATGAAACTTCCTCCGGTCAAAGCTGATACCAACTGTAAAAAGTATGTTAAACAAACCTAATTCATCTTTTTTTCTCATAACTTAACTGTATATTAGTATGTGTATTGACCGTAATCTTGGTTTTCTTATGTAGGTGGAAGAAAAAGATGATAGTACGTGTCTAGCTTTCCATATATAAATATATAATGAGAATTGAAGCTAGCAATGAAATCGCTATATATGTTTTTATGTATAATCTTGAAACTTTGTCCATTTATACTAAAGGTTCACCTAGAATGCATCTTTAGCAAGTTTTAATAATAAGAATAACAAATTACCATGCGATTGAGTATTATTAACATATAGTTAGGTTGTGTTTGTTACATTAAACAACATAAATAAAAACTAGATGAGACTAGAGGTTTTCGCGGTGCAGTGCAATTTTGCACGTGCGGTTTCTTGTAGTTTGCTAAATAGTCATAATTTTATAAAGAAAAACACGTATAAAATAACTCTACCGTTAATTTAACAATAATCACCAACACCGACCAAGCCCATATAAGGAAGCTGCATACATCGAAATAAAATTAAAATGAATTCATCGCACATGCATTTTAAAATATGGTCTCCTTAGAATTAAATTAATAAAATATATTTTGTATGAGACCATATAATTTTGTGTAAGTCAGATCCCTCTCATAAATAAAAGGAACAGTGCAATTCAAAAACGATTTTATTATAACTTAATCAAAACACATTGCTACTAATGAAAATGTGACTTGTGAGCAACATATCTACCTGTGGTGTGAAGAAATGAGAAAAACTCAGCGACCTTAGACTTGAAGTGTCTAAGGTGTTGTTTTGTTTTTTTTAGGTAAAATATTTGCACTCTGTGTCTGAAACAGAAGAGATAGACCAAACGTCTGCAGTCTGAAAAAAAAAATTGTTTGTTTTTTTAACATCTGCAACCTATATATTAAAATAAATTAAAATCTAAATAAACTGATTTTTTAAAACTACAAAGTGATTTTTCATATTTTTATGATTTTGTTATAAATAATTAACAAATCTAGATCAACATTTTTATGTATTATTGTATAAAAAGTGAAAATAAAAATGGTACAAACTAACGTATATATTTGATAAAAACCAACAATTTTGGTCGCAAAGTTATACCTAAACATTGTAATTAGGAATAAAAAACTTGTTACATAAATGGATCGAAATAAACTTCGATTTTTTCAATTAAATCAATTAAAAACGTATCATAAATATATTTCCAAGAAATTGACCATACTGTATTAAATAATGTTTTATAAAATTTGGCACAAATAATATAAGAATATATTATGATTATTTTTTTTCATATTTATATAAACAATATCAACGACACTTATTATAATAAATTTTTATTTAAAAATTTATCAAAAATATCATGTTTGTGTCGGCAAACATTTTTTTTTAAGTATTGTAACTTTTTTTTCAAATTGTTTATCACTAATAAAGTTGGAATAAATATAAATTAAAAAAACTAAAAAAAATAAAGATATATGTGTTTTTTTAGGCTAGAAGATGTCTGAAGATGTTTGAATACTCTGGTCCACATATGCACCAAGAAGAGGACGCGCAAAATTTTTTAGGTTTGTAGTCTTAAAAAAACAAACAGTTTGTGTAGGCTAATCTTTGCATGTGGTCTGTGCGGCGCAGACAGAAGAAGCCAATAAGATATGCGGACAAAAAACTAACACCACCTAAGTGTTGAAGAACTGAAATAGAATTTCAAAATCATCAAATGGCAAGTAATGCGGAAAATAAATAGTTGGGAATCAACCAAATTTATGATAAAACATTTTTGTATGTTCAAAGTCAATGATTCAAAAGTGTCTTATATCATATTCATAAAGATTTGATTACATGTATTTGAAGTAATGAAGACACAAAGTAAGAAACACTCAAAAAGCTCTCTGAAAATTATGGACTAGTCTAAGGAGTAATTGAGCAGAATGAGCTGGAAGAAGCAGGAATTGAGAAATTTTATAATGAAGCCCAAGGGGCCTATTTATAAGCTTTAAAAAAGCCCATGACATGGCTTGACCAATCAGGTGTTTGACACACTTTGGCCTATTTAACAGAGAATGGATGGAATATTCCAATTTTATTAGTATTCTGTTAGGGTTCCATCCAAGTCTTGAGTCTTCATTTCTCTTAAGCATTCTTGATCAACATTGAGGTTATGCTGGGCATCATGAACATCATGTTACTCCATTGTCTCTTAAGATGTCGTCGACTTTTAGAAGTTCCATTAATTAAGGAAAGTGGCTTTTTGAATGTTGGGATGTGTCATGGACCTAAAGATGTGCAAACACGAAACATGATGTGTCGTAGATGAACTGAATGTGTCATTGAGGACTTGGATTTGCCATCGTTGTTCATGATGTGCCATGTGCAATCTTGATGAGCCATCAACATATTCATGATGATCCATTGACTTGATATGACTCTCCAATATTCATGTTGCTCCACATATGATCTAGATGTGCCATATGGGATCATGATGGTCCAAATTGCTTTCAACAAGTGCACCATGCTCAACAAGTTCTCCATGTCAACTACAAGAGCTGCAACATCTGATTCTTCAAACACTTGGTGAATCTTTAGTATCTTTCCAGCCTGAAACATTCTGATAATGTTTATTAGAAAATGTAAATCAATACTCAACTTATTTTAAGTGACAATCACATAAAAATATTTCCAATAATTCCCCCTATGTGATGGGTACTGAAATAAAGAGTCTTAAAAATGTGCAAAAGGAAAAAATATTGATTTAACATTTCCCCCCTCTACTTCAATGAGATTTTCTGTTGAAGCGGACACACACAAAAAAACTTCAAATATTGCTTCGAGAGAATGTGTTCCTCGAGCTTGAAATATTTTGTTAAAGAAAAGTGTAACTGTCAATTTGACAATTGTTAAAAAATATTTGGAATTGATTATTAGTGAAAAAAAATTGTTGGAAAATTTGTAGTAGAACTTCTAATCAAATTCCAAAAAAAATGTTCGAATTTGTATAATCTAGACAAAGAATTAATTTATTGTCGAGATAGATAAATGAATTGACAAATAGAAGCAGTTTGAAAACTCGGTTTGTGATTTACTTAAGCCGAAATTTTGAAGAAAAAAAAATCAAGTGCTGAATAGTAGTGAGAAATTTGATCATTTTTATACAAACTATAAATTTTTCTTGACAAAACTTCAAAAATGGTCCCTGTGGTTTTCGAAAATATCAACTTTAGTCCCTAAGTTCAAAAAACCTCACGGATCATCCCTGTGGTTTCAAAACTTTTAACATTTGGTCCTTCCGGCTAACTCTGTTACCATTTAGCTGTTAAGTCAGGGGCAATTTTGTCATTTCATTACACAGGGACCATTTATGAGGTTTTTAATTACTTTTTTTAAATAAATAAATATATAATATTTAATATGCAAGGGGTCCCACCCACCCTCCCTCCCCCTCTCTCTCTCTCTCTCTCTCTCTCTTCTTCCTAAAAAAACGCACACAGTTGAAATCAGTTTTGTAACTCAAGAACTCAAGACCAAAAGCATCAGATGCACAATTATATTTCGTTTTTGAAATCGATTTTGTATTTCATTTATGAAACTGATTTTGTATTTCGTTTGTTGGGTTTCTGGAACTTGATTTCAAAAATTAAAACACACACACACAAACAAATATGTTCCCTTTCCTCTGTTCCTCACCAAAAAAACCCATCGATGGTCTCTAATTTCAATTGATAAAGGTGATAACGAAGGCTTGAAGCAAAACGAGACTAAAATCGATTTTGGATAACAAACGATTCGAATTGAATAATTGATTTTTGATCTTGTTTGACTTTCGGATAGTTAAAAATTGATATCTGATTATCGAAGGTTTGATTTAGAAGTGGATTGAATAATGAAGGAGATGAAACAGCGAAGGTGTTTCCCCTTGCTCATCCACGACCCAGCAGCCTTGAAATCATAACAGCTCGCTGCTTCTTCCCACCTGCGTCGCTTAGCTCTCGTCGAACAGGAGACTTCTACCTCCTCATGATCTGCAATCGCTGATACCTCCCTCGGTCCCCTTTCTGGCCTGCGATGAGCAAGGAACCAAGGATCGAACCCTCTAAAATTGAACTTGGTGTTCGATTTCTCCTCTACTTGCAATGACACTTCCTGTTTTCTTGGTGTACAGTGACGAAGGAAGGAAGGGAATGGTGTAGAGTTGGGTTTGACCGGTGAAGGCAGCGGGCCAACATGTGGTGGCAACGGTGATGTTGTGGTGGAGCAAGGCGGTCCTCGATGGTTTTGGGGTAATGGAGGCTGCTGCCTTCTTTCGGGTCTTAAAAAAACACTAATGGTCCTTTATGAGAGAGAGGGGGAGAGAGAGGGAGGGTGGGTGGGTGGGACTCCTTGCATATTAAATATTATATATTTATTTATTTTAAAAAAAAGTAATTAAAAACCTCATAAATGGTCCCTGTATAGTGAAATGACAAAATTGCCCCTGACTTAACGGCTAAATGGTAACAGAGTTAGCCGGAAGGACCAAATGTTAAAAGTTTTGAAACCACAAGGACGATCCGTGAGGTTTTTTGAACTTAGGGACTAAACTTGATATTTTCAAAAACCACAGGGACCATTTTTGAAGTTTTGTCATTTTTCTTTTTGATATTTTGCTAAATCATATCAAAAGTGTTCTGATACAACAAACATGCTAGGTCATGACCTTAAAACACTGTAGCATATCATTTTTTATCATAAATGTTATTTTCGAAATACGTTTGGATAAAAAAGATATTTTTTATAAATATTAGATAAACAATAAGAGTCCTAAAAAGATAAAACTTTAAAGTTCGAATAAGGATATGATTCTTTTTGGTTTCTTGGTTTAAAATCGGCTATAAAAGCATATATCCTAAAAACAAAAAAAAAACAAAACAAAACAAAAAAAAACAAAAAAAAAAAAAAACAAAACAAAACAAAACAAAACAAAACAAAAAAAACAAAATAATTTTAAAAAATGTGTGTAAAAAATGGAAGAAAGAAAAATTGTGCATGCCTGGGATTTACGCCATATATGTGAAATTTCACATACACCTAACGTGTGTTTCTTTATGCAGTTACTTGCTCTTATATTCAAGTGTCACAAAAAAGAACTAAATGTCACAAAAAACTTTTTGACCTTTGGTTCTTCACAACATGCTGAGGGTTTCTTGGTGGGTCTAGATGTTACATTCAATGAAAATCAAGAATACACATGTAAGAAAATATGTTACATGCGTTGTGGTGATGCATCGAGATCTAAAAGCGATGAAAGTACTTTGCTGCAACCAAAAACTGTCGAGAAAATGAGGGTGCACATGAAGATCAAGAGAGCTTCTTTGGGGGAGGGTGTGGTGTATGTTGGGTTAATCAGATTTATGAGTGTAAAGGCATTTTGGGAAGTTTTTTATTTTAATTGTTTTTCTTCTAGTTTTAGAGTTTCAGTCAGATATATTTTTTTGGTATAAATATGGGACGTTCGTGTCATTGTAATTAATCCCATAATAAGTTTTACCAATTAATAAAACTTAATGTAGCACACAAGTTGTTTAAATCTCATGTTCGTTTTTTCTTTTACCTGTTTCTTTTTCTTATAATTAAAGTAGGTTCCAAAGTAAACTTACACTTTGTATCATAGTGGTTCCGTTGAAAGGGGTGTGATTCGATTTTGATCACAGTCACCCCCAAT
Source organism: Lactuca sativa (assembly GCF_002870075.4). Classification (NCBI taxonomy): domain Eukaryota; kingdom Viridiplantae; phylum Streptophyta; class Magnoliopsida; order Asterales; family Asteraceae; genus Lactuca; species Lactuca sativa. The sequence continues at coordinate 2,596,634 of NC_056629.2, forward strand.
TTCTCTTGATCGGGCTTGTTCTATAGCAATGATAGACTAACCGGTGGTACAAAAAAGACGAGCAAAAAGACATCAAAGCTGGTGGCTTTGATTCAATTCGTTTTTGCGGGTGACGGAAGATGGTAAAGGTGGTCTTGACATTGTCTTGTCGTTCGGTGGAAAAGTGTTCTCGGAACAAGCTTGATTAAAGAAGTTGGGGTTGTCAAAAGAGAGAACAAGATATCGATAGTTAAAGGAGGTTCGATGACGTATCAAGTTCCGGTTTTGACACCAATGAATCATCTGGTCTGGACGGTCAAAGTCAAATTGATTATGGATGCACACATTAGATGGGAGATGGTCAAACTGAAGGCATTAGATAAAGCAACGGATGAAAAGAAGTCAAAGAAGCTCTTGATTTTTTTTTTCAAGCGATACCCGAAGACATTGTATTTCAAATTACTGGAGAATTCCACCGACCCAAAGCAAGTTTGGGAAGGTCTAAAAACATGGTATTTGGGAGTGGATTGGGTGAGAACGGCTCAACTTACAACGTTAAAGAGAGAGCTTGAAAGTTTGCGCACGAAGGAGGGTGAAACGGCAGATGATTTTGTGACAAATTATCAGATTTAGCCTCAAAAGCAAGGAGTATTGGTTATAAGATTGAAGAAGTAGATTTGGGGAAAAGGTTACTTGATTCAATGCCTAAGTCATTCCTCCAAATCGTGGCGTCAACATAGCAATGTTTCGAGTTGGATTCAATGTTATTCGATGAAGTCGTTGGGAGATTGAAAGCGCACAAGGAGCGTATAAAAGGAATTGAGAAAGTGGAGGACACTCAAGGTGGGTTGATGTTGGCTAGTGAGGAAAAATCACATGTTTGTAAGCATTGTGACAATGAAGGTTCAAATTGGGATGACTTTGGATGTGGTTGAGGAAGTGGTCGGTGTCCGGGAGAAGTTGAGATGGTAATGAATGTGTCCGGGATAAAATTCACATTAAATGTTACAAATGTGGTGAGTTTGGTCACTATAGCAACGAGCGTCTTAAATGGGAGAAACAAGAGGCAAATCTACTCGAAGAGGAATCGATTAAGGGGGTGCTTGTTGGATTAACTGGTTAATAAGGAAAGTTTTATTATATTTGTAACACCCAGGATTTTGAAAGCCAAGAAAGTAAAGGAAACCCTAAATTTAAGAGAGACTCGACGAGTCCAAGGAAGGACTCGGCGAGTCGGAGCGGGATCCGGGTCGATCAGAAAGTGACCAACTCGACGAGTCGGCCAAGTAGACTCGGCGAGTCTGGTCTGTGCGAGGAAAACCCTAAATCCGGGGCTTGGAGCCTATTTAAGCATCTCAATCTTCTTCCTAGGGCTCCTTTACAGCCTCTCACACCCAGAACGCCGCACCTTAAGCCCCATTGTGTTCATTCAAGCTTTTAGCCATTTTGAGTGGTTTTAAGGAAGAAGAAGGAGTGGAAATCCTTGAAGCATCAGGGAGTGGCTTTAGATCTGAAGTTTGGGAAGCATTTCAGAGCATTGGAAGGTATCAATTCGTTTCCCTCCTTTAGATTTTCCTTGGTTATGAGTTTTGGGGCTTTTAAGCCATGTTTAAGACCAATCTTGAGCTTGAGGTCCAGATCTGAGGTTGCTACCTCAGATCCATGCTTGTTTTGGTATGGAATCCCATAAAGTATTAGCCATTGGGTGGAAATTGGAGTCTCTTGGTCCTAAACCCTAGCTATGGGTGTATTTTGCCTAGATCTCACTCTCTACACGTAAAGTTTGCAACTTTACGTGGGAAATAGGCTTGGGGAGGGTAGATCTACAGTTTGGAGCTCATGCATGACTCGGAAGTCCTCTGCATGTAAGTGGATCTTAGTGGACTCGACGAGTCCTTCGAGTGGACTCGGCGAGTAGCTTGAAGATGAGGAGGAACTCGACGAGTAGGATGAACAGCTCGTCGAGTCGGATGAAGATAGGCATGAACTCGGCGAGTTGGATGAAGATTGCCGTGTGCTCGGCGAGTCTGTTCTTAGACTAGGCGAGTCAGGTCGAGTGGTCCCAAACCCTTCGAGTTAAGACTCGATTCAGCGAGTCGAGCCGGGACTCAGTGAGTTGGACAGGACAGGAATCGAGAATCAGTAAACTCGGCGAGTCAGGGGCTGACTCGGCGAGTAGAGTCGCGAGTGGAAGGAATCTGGATTTATGAACTCGGCGAGTCAGTAGGGTGACTCGGCGAGTAGGGTTGGCCTGGAAGGTTGACTTTGACCAGGACATTGACTTTGACCAGAGTTGACTTGGTGGACCTTTGGAGGTCAGTTAGACTAAGTGTTGGGTTGTTATTGGTAGCTCGGGGAGCTAGCGGAGCAGCAGTTCGGAGTTAGCGGTCAGGTAGCGGTCAAAGGGGTTAGCAGTAGCAGTTCAGCAGTATTAGGTGAGTTTCCCCTTTGTATGAATGGGTCTACGGCCACAATGCCGGCCCATGTAGTTATGAGTAGAAGACCCGAGGGTTAGCCCTAGGCACAGTATGCTAGTATGATATTTGGACGAGGTCCAATGACAGAGGGCGGGTGCCCAAGGAGCGGTTTATGTGATAGTTTATACTTGTTGTCTGTGTGATACTTGTATGTGCCTGGTAGGGAGGTGAGAGAGGGCGAGGCCCCGTATCTCACCAATAGCAGAGTGTGGATGGTGTTCCATATCTCAGTAGCAGCAGAGCAGGGGCGAGGCCCAAGTTAGGGAAAGAGTGAGGGTGGGCTGGGCCCAAACCTCACTATCAGCAGGAGTATGGACGAGGTTCCATGACTCATCAGTAGCAGGACTCGGGCGGGGCCCAGAGATAGGCGAGGCCTTAGAGCAAGAGTTGTTAGTATACGTTTAGCTTATGTAATGTTATGTGATACGTTTATGTGTTATTATATGTTAGTGGGCGAGGCCCTGTGACAGGCGAGGCCTAAGTGAAACAGATCTGTATCCGAGCGGGGCTCGAAGCCAGGCGGGACCTGGAGCGGCGGGGCCGTTGTAGCGGGCGAGGCCCGAAGTAGGGGGCGAGGCCCCGAATAGCGGGTGTGGCCCAGTATGTGCAGTATGTGGTTATGCATGGTATGTGGTAAGGTGGGGAACTCACTAAGCTTCGTGCTTACGGTTTTCAGTTTTGTTTTCAGGTACTTCCGGTAGCGGAGGGAGGAGCTCGGGGTGATCGCATTGCACACACCATAGATTAGTCAGCCTGGGAACGTTTACTCTGATAATAAACAATTGTTTTGAAAACTTATACTCAGATTATGTTTTGGAATGATGTCTTTGTTTAAAGTAATGTTTTATTAAAAAGAAATTTTTGGTCTTGAAATTCGGGATGTTACAATATTAGGATAACTTTGATTATAGAAGGTTGATTTTCCTAGATTTGGTATTAGAATAGGATTTTACTTTTTTTAGTATAAATAGATGTCTAAATTTCAGCTTTGATTAATTTAATAAAAAAATCACAACAAGTTTGGTTTCTATTTTGTGGTTTGAAAGTCTTCACAGTAATTCATTCAATTTTTTGCTTCTTTCTTTTATCTTGGTGCACAAGGTTTAATATCAACTTTTAGTTTACACAGTAGCATGGTGGTCAAGTGCATAGAGTTGAATAAACCTAGTATGTGGTGCTTCAAAAAAACTGTGGAGATATGATGGCTAGACCTAATTACGTCGGGAAGTATCCTAGAAGGTTTGTTGATGAAAGAAAAGTTTGATCGACAAAATCGTGTGCTAGAAGGTATAGATGGTGTAAGGTATGGATGTAGTGCACTTGACAGAAAATGGCACACAAGAGAAGAATTTTGGATGAGGATCTGATGTTACGCCAAATACTGATTACGAGGTGTTGATGATCAAAGTTGCACCAAAGGGTAGATTAGATGCAACTGATGTTGATGGCACACGTAAGATGATAATGATGACCCAAAAAAAATATCTAGTCATATGGGCCAGTACTTGAATCGAAGTTCACAAAAAACAAAAAGAAAAGATTAACAAATAGGGTTTTTTAAAAAAGTAAAACATGATGCTCACATAAGGTTTGAGCACGAATTGTGATGGCACGCATAAGGTTATAAGACTAGGTCTTGATGATGTGCCAAGGACAAGGCAGATGCACCACAAGTGAGATGATCGACAAACAGGTTATGAGATTGTGTGGCGCACAATTTTTTTTGGTTGAAGCTGACTTGGACTCAGATGTTGTGCCAATTTGTGTATACAAAAGAGAGAGGTGTTCATTAATGGTGTTGAGAGTAATATGATGTTTCTGATTGAAGATGCGCCAAGGAGAAAAAAGAGATGGATATGGCGCAAATAGATGATGATTCTCGAGAATGAGAGGTTGTGCCAAATCCTTGATTGAGGTGATCACGATGGATATGATGTTTCTGCAAGTATTCATCGGTTGTGATGTTTCTCCAAGAGATTTATGAGTGTGGCGCAAGATTGGAGATGAGTCAGGGTAAGATGCACCAAAAAAAGGTGTTGTCCTAAGGGATTGATCACTAGTAAAAAAAGTTGTGCCAAGGGTTAGGGTTGATCGAAGTTGCACAAAAGCCTATTGATCGGATGGATAATGTACCAAGGGATTGATGACTTATTAGGGTTTGATGTGTTGGAACTTTGTTATACAAAAATACACACAGGAGGAAGAGAAAACGTTTTCCCACCTTATATGTGACATCCCCGTTTTCACGGCTAGAAAAGACCGATTTGTTTATGTTTTATTTTGAAAACCAGAGTATATTTTAAAGAAATGTGTTGCGGAATTTGTTCGCAGAAAAACATGATAAATACGTTATCAAATCATTTCTGAAGAAATGTATTTTATTCATTTTTAAAACATTAGGATGTCATCGTCAATATAGAAACATAAGCATAAACATAACTTACATTCATTTACACTAGTGATCTACATCTCTTTTAAATCTCTCGGTGTAAAGTAGCTTCATATCGACACCTGTGATACAAATAAGCTGAAGTGGGTCAGGTTGGGAAACCTGGTGAGTACATAGGGTTTTCAACCCACAATAATATAACCATTATGTTTAAACATCAAAACAATCAACCCAATTACCCATCCCCAATATCTATTTTATTCTACCCTAAGAATTAGCTATTCCTCGTTCATTCAATCCTAAGGGTTATCCTAAGAAATAGGCACGAAATCCATCGTTGCCCGGGTTTACTCAACAAGCACTAAACCCATAGTTGTCAGGGTTTAGCTCAACAGGAACTAAATCCATAGTTGCCAGGGTTTGCTCAACAGGCACTAAATCCATAATTGCCAGGTTTATCTCGTTTATCGACAATATCGTTTCCGAGAATCCACTCGCAATACATGTCAATGGGTTTTTATCTTGTTTATAGACAGTACCGTTTCCGAGAATCCAGTCGCAATACATGTCAATGAGTTTTAGAGTACAGCTGGTGAATACACAGTTCAAATAACACCTACAAGTTGCGAGCCTGCTAGTGTTCCATTGGACTGTCTAGAATAGTCCGTGGTTGCCATCCATACTCTGTTAGATGACGGGGCCAACACTTGGGTAAAAGGCTTCTCTCATGGCTCACCTCTCATCCTTATCTCATGGTCTATATCACTTCTCATCATTTTGTTTTTGTCACACAACAACTATTTCATCTACCCATGCTTTACCCAACATATTTTGTAGATATAAAATACAGCATGACAGCAAGTATTCAGACAATATGCACACATAGCACATAATTTATATAAAATACTTCATATCTATGTGTAATATGAAAGTAACTATGCACTCACATGGTAAGGTGGTGATTCCAAACTCAGACAACGCTTCGTTACTCTTAAAACAATTTCCTTCGACAAAACCTAGTCTCATTACCACTAGGGTTTAGTCTAATATTCACCGAGACTAATTAATAGTCTAGCTATTATTACTATTATATAAGCGTTAAACAATAATCTTCACCCACTATGTACAGACAGGGGCCGGACATAAAACACCGGAGGGCAGGACCATTTTGGCATATAGCACTTCTGAAATCCAACAACCCTATGCGGCCCTTTAAACCAGATTTCTCGTACCGCGAGTGGTTAAAACGATATTATAACAACACTTATATAACTCATAATAATAGCCCAAATAATTATTATAAGGTCCTAATGACATTACTATATTTAAATAAGAGTTGTATTAGAAATAATGTAGGCGTAGCTCACTTACAACAGGTTTTTATTAAAAAAAACGGGCTTCGCTGGATCAACGTTTCCGAGCCGAAAGCTTTTCTTCTCGGAGCCGTCGGGCACTCCGGGGCTTCCTTCTCGTGCTAGGGAGGTTCTCTAGACTTGGGAGGGGTTTAGGGAGGCTAGAGAGAAGTTAGAGAGAGAAATAAAAGCTTATGGGGTGAAGAAATTATGAAGAGTTCATCTTTTATTTATAAGAGTTTTATCGTAGAGTAGTCCCTAAGTTTCGTCTATATCTTCCGCGTACGAGCTCCATTTTCTATGTTCTTTGTATCCAAGCGTTGGTATTTATGAGTACTACAACTTTCATTTAGACCTCGTTGGCTAATTCTCGTTCTATCTCAGATTTACAAAAACTGTATCGTATTTATCGCGCTCGAAGAGTAGAGACTAAGCTTCGTCCATATCTTTCGCATACGAGCTCCGTTTTCGACGTTATTTATATCCATGCGTTGGTATTTATGAGTACTACAAGTTTCATTTTGATCACTAAGTCTAGAAAGTATTTTATCGTAAATTCACTTTTTACGATTCCCGGTGTCGTGCCGTTTGTTCCGTAAAACTTCGATGGATCATAACCTTTTTGTTATAACTTGGATTTCAGCGTTCTTTATATGTACGGAACTCTTGTGACATATAATATAAATTGGTTAAGATTATTTATTCTAAATGATCTTCTATAAAAAGTCATTTTTGACGCTTATCGTCTATAAATTGACTAACTCGGATCTGCGGGCGTTACATTATAAGTCTTGTCCCACTCATTTAATGAGATTGACCAGCTAATGGGTCAAGCATCTTGGGTTTGGGCTGTGGTGTTCGACTAGTAAAAAATGGGCTAGTAAAAAGCTTTGATTTCTTATATATTAATGGTCCAAGATATGGATAAGCTCTCTAAAAGTCTCATGAAGAATGGATTATTCACAACCGAAATGAAGACAACGGTAAGAAATGAACCATGTTTAGATATCATATGTGTGATACCTCTTGTTTTGATTCTACTATAAAACGTGGTTAGTTCAACACTGTAGTTCACTACCCACAAAGTAAATCCAAGTAGTATTCACTATGAAAGGTTCAATTTTGCAACAGCTATTCAGATGCATGTCATATATTACGTCCCTTATTTGAATATCAAATTTCACTTATTTTCTATTCAAATGTGGGGTAGTCTTGGAGTTTGAATAGAAAATGTGGGGTATTGTTGGAACTTTGTTGTACAAAAATAAAATGTGGGACTTGTCCCACATACAAGGAAAAGAAAACCTTTTCCCACTCAATTAATCAAATGAACCAACTAATGGTCAAACATATTAGGTTTAGGTTGTGGTGTTGGACTAGGAAAAAAAGGGCTAGTAAAAGGTTTGGATTTATTATATATTAATTGTCAAATATAGGGCCTTGGGCCTTGGGGCTCTTCTTGAATAATATATTTTTATTATTATGAAATTAATTTTAATTAGTAAAATTATGTTAATTAGACTTAACTGATTAACAGTTTTTAGTAGTTATATTCGATTGGTGGTTTATAACCACAATTGGAAGCCTATAAATATATGGAATCAAACAGAATTTGAAGGCTAATGAAACACACACTTTCTCTCAAAAATTTGTTCTTCATATCGCAAGAAATCATGGTGATTTTCGACATATTCAAGATTTGTTATTGCATTGATTGGTGTATCCTCAAGACAGACTCATACCTAGGCAATTTCTCTCTTAGGACACTGTTAAAGCAGGTCTCAATCTGTACATTTTCATGATTGTGTTTTACGTGTTATAAACATTCAAGTATGTTTTCTGTAAACTAATTCTTGTATATTACATTCAATTGAATTCCGTTTGTATTATTTCTATTGTGTATTTTTGTCATAACAATCTAAGACAGAAATCAAAAGTTGAAGAATAGATCAAAATTCCATCATCAAATCACATGTCGAAAATCCTAAGAAATTCAAAGGCTCAAATTTTCGGAGATGGCAACAGAAGATTTTATTTTATCTAACAACTCTTCATGCTTCCAATGTTCTCACTGATGATTCTCCATCCCCTCCCACTGGTGTAACCACTACAGAACGAACAAATCCACCCACTACATCCAATTTGACAAAACATCAAAGGGCTGAGGAATCCTGGAACACAAATGAATATAATTGTAGAAATAATATTTTGAATGCCTTGGATAATTATCTCTATGATGTCTACTCTACCATGACTATTACAAGAGAGATATGAGAATCATTGGAAAATAAATACAAAACAGAAGTGGCATGTTACAAGAAATTTATAATTAGAAAGTTCATGAATTTTAAAATGGTGGATACCAAACCTGTCCTCAAACAAGAGGATGAACTTCAAATTGTACATGATATTGAAGTTGAAGGAATGGGAATAAACTCTAACTTTCTTGTTGGTTCAATCATTGAAAAACTTCCTCCTTCTTGGATGAATTTCAAATTGTATCTTAAACACATGACTAGTGATATGAGTTTTGAGCAACTTGTGTTGAGAATTCATGTTTAAGAAGATAATAGATTGAATGAGAAGGTAGATGCAAAATCCTTGGAACCAAGTGAAAACTTTTTTGGAGAAGCAAGTACTTCCAAGACAAAGCATAACAACAAAAAGGGAAGAATGGCTCCAAAAAAACTCTTCCAAAGATGGCAAAAATCATGGCCCAAACAAGAAGAATTTGAGTCCATGTTATGTCTATGGAAAAAATGGACACAAGGCCAAAGATTGCAGATTCAGGAAGGGTCAAGGAAACAATGGTGGAAGAAACAATGGAAACAGTGGTGGAAATTCTAGTGGAGGAACTTCTGGTCAAAACAACATGGTTGAATCACCAAATCAATTTCTTGTTGTTATTCAAACCAATATGGTTATCATTTGTGTGGATTGATATTGGAGCCACAAGGCACATTTGCAACTCCTGAACCATGTTCTCTACATACCAGAAAGTCTCTGATTCTGAACTAATGTTTATGGGGAATGGTAGTACTGCAAAAAGTGAAGGAAAGGGAAAAGTGAAGCTAAAATTGACTTCTGACAAATAATTTGTTTTAAATGATGTCATGCATGTTCTTAAAGTCACTAAGAATATGATTTCTGGTCTTATTCATAGTAACAAGGGATTCAAACTTGTAATTGAGTCTGATAAGTTTGTTCTCACCAAGGGTGGGGAGCATGTTGGAAAAGGATACCTTAGTGAGGGTCTCTTCAAAATCAATGTCTTACCTTTGTACTATAGTTTTGAAACACCAAACAACGATATAAATAATGTTAATGTTAATGAAATAATGGGCACTACTAGTCCCTCTTCTATGTATGTGTATAATCCTTCGGTTTTGTGGCATTCCCGATTGGAACATGTCAATTTTCGTTCTATTCAAAGAATAGCAAAACTTGGCATGTTACTAAAATGTTCGTTAGATAAAACCATGTGAGGTTTGTGTAGAGTCAAAATTTTCACAACATCCTCATAAATTAGTTGAAAAATCTAATGAAATACTTGGCTTAATCCACTCTGATTTATATAATTTCAGAGCAACACCTACAAGAGGAGGAAATAATTATTATATATCTTTTATTGATGATTGCAACAAGTATTGCTATATTTATTTGTTAAATACAAGGGGTAAAGCCTTGATTCCTTTTAAGAATTATAATGCCGAAGTTGAAAATCAACTTGACAAAAAGATTAAAATTTTAAGGTCAAATCGAGGAGGTGAATATGAGTCCAAAGACTTTGTTGAATTTTGTTCTTTACATTGTACTATACATCAAATAACTGTTCCATATACTCCTCAACAAAATGGAGTAGCTGAAAGGAAGAATAGAACATTGAAAAACATGATTGATTTAATGTTAGTTACTTCTGAAGCACCACATAATCAACAGGGAGAAGCATGTATTGCAACAAATTCAATTATTAGTAGGATTCCTCATAAAAAGAGTGATAAAACACCCTATCATCCGTAGAAAAGGTGATAACCCTCTTACAAAAGGATGAAAGTGTGGGGTTGCCTTAATAAGGTACAAGTACCTCTTCCTAAGAGGACTAAACTTGGACCAAAACCATAGATTGCATCTATCTTGGGCCTACCATGAATAGTGTAGCTTATAGGTTTCATATGTATAAAACACATGTTGATGATATCCATAACCAAACCATTATGGAATCAGCAGGGGCTGAATTCTTTGAAAATATTTTTACTTTTAAGGATAAAGGGAAAGAGGTTTCCTGCTCTAGGAAAAGACCTCTAGATGATGGACTGAATGAAACCATTCTTGAAAAAAGTTTGCAGTCAAATGAAGAGAGTTCTTCAAAGGTTCAAGAAGAGAACTTAGAACCTAGAAGAAGCAAATGGGGGAAAATAGCCAAAGATTTTGGATCTGATTATATAAACTATATAGTGAATAAAGAACCCAAAACTTATAAGGATGCTATGGATTCTTATGAAACTCCTTAATGGAATGAGCCAATAAAAAGCGAGATTGATTCCATTGTGCAAAATAACACTTGGAAACCGATAGATTTGCCACCCGGGCAAAAATCAATTTGGCACAAATAGATATTAAAGAAGAAGTTTAGGCCTGATGGTACCATTGAGAAGTACAAAACTCTTTTATTAGCTAAAGGGTATCGTCAAAAGGAAGTTCAAGACTTCTTTGATGCCTATTCACATATTACAAGAATTACATCAATACATACATTGATTGCAATTGCAACCATTCACAATTTGGAAATACAACAAATGGATGTGAAAACTGTTTTCTTGTATGGTGAAATAGATGAAGAGATATATATGAATCAGCCCGAAGGGTTTGTGATTAAAGGTCAAGAGAACAAAGTCTGCAAATTGGTTAGATCACTTTATGGACTAAAACATGAACCAAAGCAATGGGATGAGAAGTTTGACAACACATTACTTTCTGATGGGTTTATAATAAATGAGTGTGATAAATGTGTTTATGTCAAACAATACAAGAATTCTTGTGTCATCATATGCTTGTATGTGGTTGATATACTTATAATGATACTAATTTGGATGTAACAAATCAGACCAAGAAAATGCCACACTCCTCATTTTCCATGAAGGACTTAGGAGTGGTAGATTTGATCTTTGGTGTAAGAGTTCAAAGAAGATTAGATGGATACACTCTTACTCAATCATATTATATTGAAAGTGTACTAAAAATTTTTGGACACTATGATGATAAGCCGATTGTCGCCCCTTTCGATCCTTCTTGTCATCTTAAGAAGAATAAAGGTGATAGTGTAGATTAGTTAGAATATACTCAAGTTCTTCGTAGCTTGATGTATATTATGAATTGTACTAGATCGGACTTGACATATAGTGTAAGTAGATTGAGCCACTACTCCCACGATCATGGGAAAGATCATTAGTATGCATTACTGAGAGTGCTTCAAAATTTAAAGCATACAATGAATTATGGATTTCATTACACGAGATATCCTCGTGTTCTTGAAGGATATTGTGAGGAAAATTGGATTTCCAATACTTCTAAGGCAAAATCCACAAGTGGATATGTGTTTACTCTTGGTGGAGCAACATCTTGGAAATCATCTAAGAAAACTATGAATACTCGCTCTAAAATGGAAGAATAGTTTGTTGCTTTAGACAAAGTTGTTAAAGAAGTTGAATGGCTCAAAAGCTTCCTAGAAGGTATTCCTTTGTGGCCTAAACCGGTTACTGCAATTGGTATATATTGTGATAGCATGGCTGCTCTCACTAGAGCACAAAGTCAGATATACAATGGTGAGTAGAGGCACATTAGGCGTAGACACATTACAATAAGAGACTTGTTGCAGAATGGAATCATTTCCATTAGTTACATAAAGTCAAAGGAAAATATAGTTGATCCTTTGACAAATGGCCTTAGTAGAGAGCAAGTTTTCTTCAAATTGAAGGGAATGGGCTTAAAGCCAACACAATGAGTCATCGCCTGGAGGAAACCTAACCAAGTAACATTGGAGATCCCATGGTCTATGTTCAATAGGAGAACTATTTGGGGAAGAATCAAAGTAACACTAACACAAAGGTATGCTCACTCCTATGATATTTATTTTGTGTTTTTCTGTTGATGATATAGGGATGAATCTTTATTCTAAATAATGTCGATAGCTTTTATAGTGGAATAGTACGAATTGTTCCAGATTAGCATTACCTATGTGAGATGGATGTAAGGTCGCATATTTGGGAGTTGATATGGATAAGCTCTCTAAAAGTCTCATGAAGAAAGGATTATTCACGACCGAAATGAACACAACGGTAAGAAATGAACCATGTTTAGATATGATATGTGTGATACCTCTTTTTTTATTCTACTATAAAACATGGTTAGTTTAAGACTCTAGTTCACTACCCACAAAGTAGATCCAAGTAGTATTCACTATGAAAGGTTCAAGTTTTACAAAACTTATTCAGATGCATGTCATATCCTACTTCCATTATTTGAATATCAAAATTCACTTATTTTCTATTCAAATGTGGGGTAAAGTTGGAGTTTGAAAAAAAATGTGGGGTATTGTTGGAAGTTTGTTCTACAAAAATACAATGTGACAATGTGGGACTTGTCCCACATAAGAGGAAGAGAAAACCTTTTCCCACCTTATAAGTCTTATCCCACTCATTTAATCAAATGGACCAACAAAAAAGAACATTGATCTGGTGGAGATGGCAACCAAAAAAATGGAGATGACACATCAATGGGATGGAGATGGCACATCTTATGGGTTTTTGGCGCATTAGGTTTGCAAGGGGTCAAAAAATATTGAATACAAAAGAAAATTTAAGTGGCGCATGATGGAATGGTGCACACAATTAATGAGATTGAAAGACTCAAAAAGGATGGTGCATTAGATTTTTTGCATGACACGCTTGGGAGATGAGTACGACACTCTAAAAAAAATAAGATGCCAACAGAAAAATTTGTATGAAGCTCACAAAAAAATATGATGCTCACAAAAAAATATGATGCTCACAAAAAAATCATATGATGCTCACAAGGGATGATACTCACGAGAAGAGATGGCATGCCAAAAAAATCTCAAAGGGTTCGTGATCTTGAGTGGCGCAAAAAGGAGTGTGGAGCAAGATTAAGATGTTCACGAGTTGAAGATGTTGATCCAAAGGTGATGTTGACTAGAAATTATGCCAAGGGTGGGTTTCATCTAAAAGTTGCTCCAAGAAATAAGATGGTGAGAGAATGTAGGTGATGCACCAAGTAGGGTTTTGGAGATATTTCTTCTACATGAATGACCTATATATAGGTTTCAGCTTGGGGATGTTTCATGGGCCATACCTACTAGGTTTTGCATGGGCCGGTTATGGCCTTAGAAGAATTAGAAGACACCCTAGTATAAATAGGAGGATATCAACTTGGTATACATAGAAAAGAATGATGACTTTGGGATCAAGAAAGGAAAGGTGGAGCATGAGATGTTAACTTGGGGTACTAGAGATATGCATAGCTCACAAGGAACGTGTACGGCCTACTTGAGACATGCATGGCCCACTTGGAGTATATGACACATTAAAAACATGAATGACACATCTGTGATGCTCCATATGGACGTGATTCACCAAGTGACTAAAGATGCTCCAAGTGTTTGAAGATGATCCAAGTTAGTGAAGATGCTCCAAGATAGTCCAAGTGAATGAAGTTGATCCAAGTTGGTCCAAGTGAATGAAGTTTCTTCAATTTGGTAAATGCTCCAAGTTAATGAAGATGCTCCATGTGTACATGATGCACACTTTGTGACCAAGAAGTTCCATTAAGTACCATGATGCTCATATGTATCAAGGATGCTCTAAGTAATTAATGATGCTCCATATGTAGCAAAGATGCTACAAGTATGTCCTTGAATGCTTTTGACCCTTTTCTTATTCAACATCATATGAGAATGACCCTTAAACAACTAAACATGTTTCCTTGGAAGAGGATGCTCCACTTGGCTAAAGATGTTTCGTGACCAAGTAAGTGTTATCCTTTAACTAACTTAGTTACTTTCCTATATTCTAAGGCATGAGATAAACAGAAAGCATTGATATACAACACTAAAGAATCTATCATTTATAATGATGTGTGTGCATGTGGATAGAGAAACTGAGAAAAAGACATTAATGTGCAACACTAGGTAATATTTCTTCAAAGTGAAGTGTGTGCATGTGGAAGGAGTAATCATAAAAGAAATTAAGACTTACAAGCATGATGAAATTAGAAGCATTGTGGATATAACTATTATATTATGTTGCTATTACTTACGGATTTATCAAGTAACTAAATTACGTGTATGATCCTTCACTTCTCATTGTTTAGAATTTCCTTTGTTGATTATTTTTGAAGTCGCTAACCTTACACAGAATAACCCATTTTCAATCCAACAATTATGTCTCACCGCAATGCATATATTTGTGTTTAAATCCTAATTATTTCCCAAATCCTAAATAATTACAATTCACATACACGTTCCTCGCATATTTTGAACAATATTCATTTTTGCATTCCTACCAGCTATGCCCTTTTATTTACCCCCTTTCGTTTCAAAAGTTAATGGCAAATTCCAAATGACAAGACTTCTAAAAAGAAAATACTATATATATAATAGTTGTCCTACAAATATATCCAAATTTATTGCATTCTCCTTATATTTTTGTGGATTTTTTTTATATATTTTTCTCAACATTTCAATTCTCATACAAATGAGAAAACAAATAACTTTAACTTTGTTACTACTATTCCATAGTTCGTGACTTTCTAACAAATTCATTGGAGTACTCAAAATCTCTTAGGCCAATAATAGAACCCGTGACTTTTGATGAAACTCATGTAACGATTTTCTCACCATCCATCCAAGCTTTTATAATTAGGTGGATATATATAAATATCCCCAGGGGGATACTCACCGAGTCTCAAAGGCCATTGATTGGTTCCATTCCTGAAATGTTACTAGTTTAATATGTATAACTAGACTTAAATTGCATAAATTAAAACAGATAAAACTTGGAACTTGACTCCCTTTATTTTAACAAAAAAGAGACACGAGATAAATCTTCAACTGATAGGCTTTTTATTGGGACTAGATATTCACAATGTAAAATGTATTATGTCCTTCAAACTACACATGTTTGTGTTTTTGTCTTATGATTTCACTAGGACTAGGAAGCCAAAAATATACTTAAACACATTGGCTTAACTAAATATTATAGTTCGCCTCAAATTATCCCACATAACATTAGTACCTGACATAACTCTAAGAAAAGTATAACAATGATGTTTGTTAATTGTCACTAAGGTACCAATATTAGTTGTATACTGAAGCAAATTGAAGAACTACAAAATTTGGTATTTTGGAAAATCATTAAAGTGTTAAGCAACTAGCCTTCTTCAGATGCATGGTTGTGATGACAACTTGCATTTTCGTAACAAAAGTAAAAATAAAATCTTTTTTGGTGTTTTCTTTTGTTTAAATTAAAGAAAAAAAAATCTTTTTTGGCGTTTTCAAAAGAAAACGTAAAAATATTTTTGATGTTTTAAGGTGTTTTTCATTTTTTTGTTTTGAAAGAAAACAAATTTACACTTTAAACGCATAGATAATTTGGATTAAGCATGCCAAGTCGTCCTAAGAAGTGTAAGAGCTTGGATTGATCCAGAGCCTTGGTGAACACATCTGCAGTCTCTTCATTTGTAGTAACAAAATGAAGCTGAATATGACCTTTCTAAATATTATATTTTAAGAAGTGATACCTAATATCAGTGTGCTTGGTCATTGAGTGATTGACTGGATTGTGAGATGTAACACCAAGTTTCATATACAATTCTTTTAAATTTTTATTTTAATTATATGAACTTTGTGTTGGATACGATTTGGTAAAGGATGTGCCATGATGTGGCCATGTATAGAATAATCACGTATTCATTTAAGATATCACGACGTGGCATTATGTTGGCCATGACGTGGGGTTGGTCAGATTGCTAAACCCCAATTAAGGGATGTGTTGGCTAGGCTTTGCTCACCCTCAGCCTCCATCGCCTCCCTTTCACCTCAAGAACCCTAGCCTCCATTTTGTCATTTGAGAGTTTTTGGTGGCATTTTTGGTGTTTTGAAGAAGAAGAAAGAGCCCTTGGTGCATACATCTAGCAAGCTCACTTGATCATCACATCCTTATTCATATTCTGGACTTTTGTAAGTCCTCAAGTTCCAAGCTTTATGTTTCATGTTTCTAGATCTAGGCTTCTTGTCCCTTTTCGCCTTGTTTTTGAGATTTTGAATGGTTATGCTCCATGAAGTTGGCAACTTTATGGATCCTTGAGGTCCCTTGGTGGTTATAAGTTCTAGATCTAAAGAGTTATAAGGTTTTGATTCTATGCATGAGGTTTTGACATCTTTTCACCATTTTGGCCTAACTTTAGCTCAAGACATGCATGTATATAAATTAGCGATTTTTAGGATATTGTAGGAGTATGAAAGCATTCTGGAAACTTTGGATGAGTGGGTCAAAGGATTCAGCGCTTAAAGATTATGTTGGCCAAAGAAAAGCGACCACGACGTGGTGGGATGGCCTCCACGACATGATGACTGGTAGCCTCCCAAATATTTTGTCATGAGGCCTCCACAACGTAGCAAAAGCTTAGTCACAACATGGCAGCCGATTGCGAGACTTTTGATTGTTGACTTTAATTTTGACCATTGACTTTTTGACCAAGTTTGACTTTGGGTCAATTTGAGGGTTTTGGGTTGTAGTATTGAATTTGTCTTGATTGTTGTATAGGTGCCCTGTAGTACTGGTTTTTGGATTGGCAAGAGTTGCGTTGTTATCTGCAAGACTGCATGTGACATCCCCATTTTCACGGCCAGAAAAGGCTGATTTTGTTTATGCTTTATAAAAATCAGAGTACCCTTTTAATAAAAATGTTGCAGAATTTGTTCCCAGAAAATACATGATAAATACTTTATCAAAGCATTTCTGAAGAAATGTATTTTATTCATTTAAAACATTTGGGATGTCGTCTTCAATACAGAAACATAAGCATAAACAGAACTTACATTCATTTATACTAGTGATCTACATCTCTTTTAAATCTCTCAATGTAAAGTAGCTTCATATCGACACATGTGATACAAATAAGCTTGAGTGGGTCAGGTTGGGAAACCTGGTGAGTACATAGGGTTTTCAACCCACAATAATATAATTATGTTTAATCATTAAACAATCAACCCAATTACCCATCCCCATTATCTTCTTTATTTCTTAAGGATCTCCCCTAAGAATCATTTATCGTTCACTCATTCAGTCCTAAGGATTGTCCTAAGGAGTAGGCACGAAGTCCATCGTTGCCAATGACACAACTGTCAATATTATCTATTAAGCACAGCTACCAATATTATCATTTAGGCGCAGCTTCCAGAATTATGACATTCTTTATTAGGCGCAGCTGCCGAAATTGTCCTTTGGGTGCAGTTGCTAGGGTTATGATGTTCTCTATTAGGTACAGCTGCCGATACTATCCGTAGAGCGTAGCTGCTAGGATGTTTAGAGTAGATCAAAAACATCTACAGGTTGTGCTGCAACTGCCAATGCTCATCTATAGGGTACTAGGTCCATAGCTGCCAATGTTCACCTATAGGGCACTATGTCCATAGTGCCAATGTTCCTCTATATTAGCTTTAATCCCTCATCATTCATCTACCCATATTTTACCCAACATATTTTGTAGATATAAATACATATACAGTTTAAATCATTTAAAACATGTATAAAATCATTCATCCGACATAGATAACAAGTATACAGATAATATCCACACATAGAACGTAATTTATATAAAATACTTCATACCTATATGTAAGATGAAACTAACTATGCACTCACTTGTTAAAGTGATGATTCCAAACTTGGGCAGCACTTCGCTTTTAACGATTCTATTTTCCTTCGACGGAACCTAGCATTATTATCGCTAAGTTTTAGTCTAATCTTTATTGCGACTAATTATTAGTCTAGATTCATCATTAACTCAAAGTCTACTTCATGATCTATCAAGTAAGGAACAACCAGGTAGGATCATATCGGAGGTAGGGTCCGTTTGTTATACGAAGTATACTGTTTGGAAATCTCACTTTAAACACCTCACTAAATCACAGCCTAGACATCATCCCCGTAAGTAGATGAATCAATATAACGACTTTGAATCACTGATAAATTTTATTTATAGGTCCATAATAACGATATTATAAACTATATTTAAAGTAGGGTAGCATAACTTACTTACCTAGGAGCCAGGCTCTGCAGGGGCAGAACTTCGTCACAGAATCTTTCTAAGAAAGATTCTTGCAGCGCTTCAACGCTCACCTTACTATACTAAAAACTACAGAAAGAGAAGTCGAATCATGAGGGACCGAAATGTTCGGGGGATAAGAAGAGAAAGACTCTTGAATCAAGAGAATGGTGCAAGAAATATGAGAGCTAGAGGCTCTTATTTATAGTAATTGAATTTTCAAAAACTACCCTCTATATTTACTTAAGGACCTTATACTTATTTAAACGACTAAACACCCATTTATAATGCTATTTTAATTAGATTTAATGATATTTGTACTAAACTAATGTCGAAAGTACTCAATACTAGTCATATAACGACCGCATCGTCGATACATTTCTAATGATATATACATATGTATATATATGTAAACGTATATATGATTTACACTTTATTTTAATACGTAAATGTGCTATTAAAAATTATAATTCGTTCATATGAACTCTGTTTTTTAACGTTTTTTATATCCACACGTAGATGTCGATGAGATCTACAACTTTCGTTTAGACTCCGTCGGCTAATTTTGAATTTATATTTTTGTCGATGTTTTTATAAAATTAAATGATTTTGCTAAAATCATAAATCTCTCGTATGAACTCCGTTTTTGGCATTCCTTTTCTCAAAATTCATATTTTAAGGAGTACTACGATTTTCATTTTGGGCGCATTAGCTAAAAGTCAACCATTCTCTTCGTAGCTTTTTACGTCATACATTCGTTGTGCGCGGCTGACTTTTATATCGTATAAAAATCATATATAATTCATACGGAGTTGGATTTCTACGAAATTTATATTTTCGGAATCAGGAAGACGTGTACTTTATATATATATATATATATATATATATATATATATATATATGTTTTGGCGCACTTATTTTTACGATTTACAGACGATTCAACTGATTTTTCCTATTTTATTATATTATAATAATCATGAAACATATAATATTCATACAATTCTTCTTTATTACGTAAAATAGGTTACGATTGTTGACCCTAACTATTTTTGGTTAAGATTATTTATCCTAGATAATCTTCTAAAAATATCATTTTTTAACGCTTAATATATTGTAATTGGCTAGCCCGTATCTGCTGGTGTTACACTGCAAAGTGAGTATTCTCACTATACTTTGTATTACAATATGCATCCTTGTATGTAGCATGTTCATATGTTGTAGTAATTTGTTTGATTGGTATATATCGTATGATTACATGTATTAGGGTTTACATGGTGTAACCCTAATCATGCCACACTATATAAGAAGCCCCTTAGCATCAAAAATGGTGCACTAGTGTTCTTGGAGTTCCATGAGCCGATTTTGTGTACAAGATACTCTCTCAAAAGTCATCCTTTGTCCTAGGTGTATTGTGAACAATTTGAGGTGCAACACTTGGGACACTAAGTTCTTAAAGGCCAAAACTACAAGCTACAACAAAGAGGTAACTCTATAACTCTATTCTATGTTGTTTATGTCAATTGTATGCTAGTTGTAGGCTTAATGCTTTGGAAACAATATTGCATGTATAATTAGAGAAAACATAGATCCAAAGCATTTAAGGTTGTATGTACACCATATGATGTTATAGTATACCAAAACCCTTCAGTAGTATCAGAGCCTAGGGTTGTTTTCCATTATACTTGATGTTTTTATTGGTTTTAAAAGTGTAAAATTGAATTTTCTGCCTTCTGCCTAGTGAACTCGCCGAGTCCACTGGGTGACTCGCAAAGTCGCCTCATAAAATGGCCAACTCGACGAGTCAAATTCATGTACTTGCCGAGTTGGTGCTCCAGTGGGCAGATTTTCGACTTTTGGCCAGAAATTGGATTATGATCATTACCCAAACTGTTTTTTGAACCATGAAATGTGTTTTTTCATAAGGTAATGATCATGTTTGCCCAATTAAAGATAATTGTCATAGTTTCAAGATTTGTATTGGTTTATATGATAGACTAATTTCTTGTAAATAGTTTATGTGAATTATCTTGACTTATGAGTTTAATCTAGATCATAGAAAAATTATTTGATTATGGTGTTAATTGAAATATTTGATCTAAATGTCTTTTATGAACTCCATAACTTGTCCTCAAGTTATGGAAAATGAAAAGTTTTTCATAAAAGTTTTTTATGAACTCCATAACTTGTCCTCAAGTTATGGATTTTTAAGAGTCTCATTTTAAAAGTCTTCCATAACTTGTTCTCAAGTTATGGAACTTAAAAAGTTTTTCATAAAAACCACATTAAACTCATAAGTTATAGAAATGAAAGGTTTTGACAAGTTTCAAAACTTGCCCTCAAGTTTTGGAATTTGTAAAGTTTCACTTATGAATACTTTAGTTCCAAACCCTAGAGTTTTAAAAGTTAAAATTCAACCCTTATACTTTATTATATTATTATAGGTTTAATAATTATATATATATATATATATATATATAAGACAAGTCAGTCTTACCGTTAGTAGGTCTCATTCACGAAGTCGGTCTATAAGGAGGTATAAGGTCACTACCTATAAAATGGCAGTTTAATAGGTGTCCACTCTCACCCACCGCTTCCCTAACTGGTGGAGGGTCGTTAGCCGAACGGGTTTGACAAGACATTAATTCTCAATAAAAGTATAATGAAAATTATAAAGTAACTAAACTTTTATTAAATCCCCAATCTTAATTACTTTAGGAAAAATGTGAATATGGTGTTATTCCATGAAATTGCACTTTGAACCTTGTTAAGTCGTTAGTGGAGCGTGTGTGGTTAACCGACACACTAATCTAGGAATGACAGTGTGTGGCAAAGGGTAGCTTGATGCTAATCATAGATCAATGGAGCATGTGTGGTTAACCGGCACATTGATTAGGTGGTTTGTAACATTAAGAGTATCTAGCACATTTGCATGGTTATTCACACCTTGTTTGTGATCCTCGGCATCCCAGTCACAAACTTGAAGGGCACAATCGAGATTTAAACATGCCATTGAAAAGTTCAACGAATCTCAAATGATCTAGGAATTTCAATCCATTTAAAACCTAATGGTCAATTTCGTTTTTTATTGTGGAAATTGGTAAATCGGCATTTACTTATGTTCAAATATTTTGCAATTGGATTACGGCATCCCTCTTTCGAATTGTAAAATATTGTGTTGGGTCCTAGCCTTAATATTTCATCTGGGTGTTATATTAAGGACTTAAATCAACTAACTTGAATTTCTCCCTTGTAGATGTCTAGTTCAGACAACTATGGTCTTCCTAAATCTTTTGGAAAAAGCTTTCCTTATAAAGATGATATTCCACAAGACGGCCGAGGTGAAATTAAATCCCTTTTTTGTGTTGTAGTGGAACTTCACTTCCTCCACCTCATCCAATTATTCTCCCTGGCCCACAAGTTCGAAGACTTGAAAAGTTCAAGGTCACTCAAGCCCTGTTGGATAGCAAACACCAGGATGAAAGGTCCGTGTGTGCACATTTCTTGGATATGAAGTCACACATGGACAGACTGGGAATGTTGGGTGTCGTGTTCCTAAGGAAGTTGGCCATTGACTGGGTTCTTCAGTCACTTCCCGAGTCATATAACTCAAGCAGTTATTTGGCGTAATGTTCAAACAAATTTGAATGGAAGATCTACCTCTCAAGATGACATGGGAAATGACATGGATATCCCATAAATGATTCCTTTTCCTAAAGGAAAGGAATTGGCCATGGTCAAAAGTTTTGATCATCAGGGAAAGGCCAAATCTGAGATTGTTCCATATTCCATTCCCAATAAACCTGTTTGTTTCTATTGCCAAGGAAAGGGACATTGGAATCGAAGTTGCCCTGACTACTTGGGAACTTTAGTCAAATTGTATGGTTCTACTTCAGGTAAGTCCACTATCTAACTCTATTAAGTTCTTGTTTGGAGATTATTAATACATGATGAAATGAAATTACATTTTGATGTTTTGTAGGATCAAAGAAAGGAAAGGAAGCTTAAAGGAAGAGCAAGTTGAATCTGGTCGCTGATCGGATTTTTGAGCTGTTGCTTAGGAGTTATGATAGATTGCTTAGGAAATATTTTGTAACATAGTTTTCATATGTAATTGCATTGTAAGGAAAAGTTTTTCCGCATTTTATAAATAAATAAAAATTTGATTTTATCTTGATTTATATTTATCTTTTCAATGGCATTTATGAAAAATTGATGTTTGTATGTTTCTAGCAATATTGGAAAAATGGATTTGATTTTATCATCTGTGGAAGTGTCAAAATTTACCAAATAAGGAAAGATTCTCATCACTCAAGATTCAATTGGATAGAAACTTGAAACCATGCAACATCTTTTGTATGATGAATGAGAATTTTCGTCTTTGGGAAATTAAGACTAATTCCTTGTTCACATGTATATAAGTCAAGTGAAGGACTAGGGGATTGGGTACACTGGGTGTGCGCTGGTCAGGTCCTCCACAAAGTTCGATAAGACTATCCGTCATGATTTACTAAAGTTTAGTAAATATGGGTATGCTTATAAGTTTAAGTATAATTTTGAATAATTGGAAAAGTTCAATGTATGGCAGAATGAATGAGAAGAATCAAATTAGATAGAAAGATAGAAGTTTCTCCAATCTGAAAAGATGGGAGAGCACTTGAGTATCATGTTTTATGATCATCTTAATGATTATCAAAACCACGTCACAATTGATTCTCTAAGGACATCTTAGTGCATTTGTATGGCTAAGAAGAGGAATCATGGATTGCTGAATTTGTTAAATCAATAAGATGAGTCATACTTCCTTCCAAAAACAATTCTTAGAGTCATACTCCAAGATTGTGCCTTGAGTGACACTAAATTAAGAAGGTTTATAACAATTATCAAATGTAGAGTAAAAATTTTTCTACTCTTGTACATTTGAAACTGGCAAGTTGTGATGTCTTGGTAAGGACAAAGACCAACTAAGACCAATTGTGTGAAGTGTTTATCTTGATAAGAATTCGCACTAACTCTTGAATATTTGTTTGTCAAGGAATGGTTCTTGACAGAAAATCTTATATGTCAAGAGGTCAGTGGGAGTCTTAAAGATCTTGACAAGTTTCAAGAACTAATTAAAAATAAAACCTATTGTTTATCGCTAGAACACGACTTGAGGTATGTGACCTATCGTGTTGACATATTCTTAAGTCTGTGCTCATTCCAGTTAAAGTTGACTACGCATGTGAGTTCTATGAGTTCTCAGTTGTTTGCATAACAACCTAGGAAGCAATGGTAGGCCCTTGAGCTGCCAGGTGGCAAGAAATTAAGATTGAACAAGTTCAGTCCATATAAATTTGGTTTTGTTACTAACCTTGTCTTGTGATTATGGTTATGAAAAATTCACATGGATAGGAACACATACACCATAAAAATCTAAGTGTCATAAGGTTTCTCTCCAATTCATGAAAATGATTGTGAGGAAACGCTTTCACTAAGTAGATTTTAAGGATAACAGTTGTGATATTTTCATTCTCAAATTCGATTATTATTACGACATCCCTCTTCGTAATTTGAATTAAGAGAAATGGCAAAAACTCTAAACATTTGAGACTTATTGTTGTAAGTTCTAAAATTGTTAAGACGCACATGTGAGCTATCTAAGGAAAGGTGTGTGGTTTGAGAAGCCTAGATAAAGTCTTATCGAAGCATCTCGTATCAGAAATCTGAACTTTGGTAATTAAAGTCAATAAGTATTGATTTCTAGAAGTCCAACTGATTTCTGGGTACATGTCAAAGCTAGTGGAAGCATAAGTGTTATGTAGGTAAGTTAATAATTATGCTATTGGGAGCATAATTATTATGGTAAGTTTTACAAGTTAGCAATGTTAATTATAGAAAATAGAAGTTTCAATTCGCAAAGTTGCAGGGTTTGAAAAGTTGTTTTGCTATAATTAAGGGAGAGGAATTTATACTTCATTTCAATTCTAAAAGCTTAGATTGAGTTTTAATCAAATTTAGTCAAGGACATATATGAATGTTATGTTGAAAAGATTCGACATAAGGAAATTTTATATGGAAATGTTTGATTGCGTTCTCAAATTCGATTATGATTACGACATCCCTCTTCATAGTTCGAATTGTGAGAACATGGCAAATAGAAATATTATAGCAAAAGACTAATCAAGTATCATGTCTTTATGTAAGACATTATGAATTGTGTCCCATATGCTTCGGGTATAGGATCGATTGCATATGTTGTAATATTCATGTGTTCTAATTTTCCAAATGCCTAGTGCATTAAGAGTGAAAAGGACTAGAACCGGTAATGACTAAAGTGATTAAACAACTGTTAAGGATAATCTAAGTTTCGCTAAGGATTAGTCGCTTTAAGACGGTTTGAAGTACAGTAATGGATGGACCATATTGACATTATTATGAACAGATAGGATTCTATTAATAATGAGTTGTCATATGGAATGTTTCCATATTGGGATTTGTATATTAAGAATAGATAAGAAAGCTAGTAACTTTTTGAAGGGTTTTGAGCATTCTAACACTCCTATGGTGTACATGCAACCCTAAATACCTTGGATCTATGTTTTCTCTATTATACATGAAAAGTTGAACTTTCCAATGTATTACACTAACTAGCATACAGTCATTGATACTTGGGTAATATAAACAAGTTAGAAGACATACCTTTTCATGTAGCTTGATTCCATGGAGCTTAAGAGCCTAGTGCCTCAAGTGTGACACCTCAAATGGTCCACACAACATCACCAACATCTTGGAATAACTTGAGAGAAAAGGTTCCTATGCTCAAATCGGCTAGCCCTCATGTGTACACACACTAGTGCCAATTTCTTTAGCCATGGGGTCCTTATATATGGTGGCTATTAGGGTTACACCATGTAGCTCATGTCTTTCCATATTCTTCATGCTCCATGGGTTAAAACCTTCATGGAGTATCCATGAGTTTATCCCAACATAAAGAAATATAGATCATAAGCCCACATATATAAGAATGAATGATTTACACAATCAATCCTCATATATTTAATTAGTCTCCTTTTGATCAGATACTTATTCCAAATTAATTCTTGATCAATACTAATTAAATAATATGATTTCAAATTAATATATTAGAACTTATAATATATTAACAAATCATAAATATTATTTTCTCACAAAAGTCTATCCAAATTATTCCGATGCCATGCAACCCAAATGGACCATGTCAATCAGGTCAAGTACATACCAATTATAGTTATGGACTTAGACACTAATCCAACACTTTTATGCAAGAAGGATGTTCAAAGGAATGTACTTTGAATTTGAGACTTCATTTCCACAGAATTATCTTGTAACAATTTCCAAAGGAATATTTTGTAATATCGTTGGTCAAGTCTCTGTGACTTTTGGTACCTAGACATTACAAAAGAATCATTGCATGATAGTTTAGAATATAACACTTTCTAGTAGTGACAAGAATTTGGAATTCTTGCACTTGCAATAAGGATTTGGATTTGTCAAATGAGCATCATTGGAAAATTTTCAATTGATCTATTTCACAAAAGAAATGACCATAGACAAACATAGTGTGCATGCTTGGAGCATGGCATAGCTATTGTTTTAATTCAAGTATTAAGTTGATTAATCGAAACATTATATACAATGAATAATGTGTAATCAATATGGTGATTAAATAAAAGGTGTTTTATTTATATTCATAAGTTCTGAGACCATATTGGATTCGATTATTCTTGTGTTTCACTTTGCATGTTTTGACTTCCTGAATAACTAGGTTATTCAAACCATCCACAGTCAATCATAATTTGGAAGTAGGTATTGAGGCAAGACTGTCATGAATGGGTCTGTAGATTTGTCTAAAGGCGTTTAGGCATAACACAAGTTAGCTGCAGTGTTCATGAGTACTTCTGGAATAAGATTCGAGTATTGGATTCATGTAGTTGCAAGTCGATTTCACATTGACATACGTAAACGCACCAGTAACTTGGTGTTATAAAAGCGCTATCTATGGGCCCCTCGATGATTTGCAACTACAACTCACATTGACTTATGTAAACGGAGACATGTGAGTTGTAATTGCAAGTCGGTTGTGTTTGATTTGATGAGTAAGTACAAGCAAGAATTTGAGTCGAAGTTTATCTGTTCCTTTTACCCCATGTGGATAAAAACGATATTTGTGGACCCCTCGATGATTTAATGATGATACCCGAAGCGTTTGGCCAAGTCTGGACTGATTTGATCTGTTCAATTAGTCAGTCGTCATAAATCGGAAATCGGGAAACAACAGATGGACAGAGAGAATGATTAAAATTCATGTCTTAATCCATATGATATATAGAATGGAGGAATATATGATCCCTTATCAAATGGACGCGTCATTGATTAGGTCAAAGTTCGACATCGGCTTTTAAGAGCTACGATTGCTAGTCGGTTGTGGAGTTGTACTTGCAATAATAGTTATTAGACTTATCCAAGTGGGAGAGTGTTGGATTAGGTGTCTAAGCCCATAACTATAATTGGTATGTACTTGACTCGAGAGTAACATGATCCATTTGGGTTGCATATCACCAGGACAATTTGATAGGATGGACTTTTGAGAAGAGGTTATTTATGATTTGTTAATATATTATACGTTCTAATATATTAATATGAAATCATATGATTTAATTGGTATTGATCAAGAATTAATTTGGAATTAATTTTATGATCAAAAGATACTAATTAAATATATGGGGATTGATTGTGTAAATCAATGATTCTTATAATGTGGGCCAATGATTCATAGTTCTTCAAGTTGGGCTAAACCAATGTCATAACCCATGGATAGTCCATGGAAGTTTAAACCCATGGAGCATAAGGAATATGGAAGGTCATGCACATTAGGGTTTACATGGTGTAACCCTAATCTTGTCTGTCACACCCCCAAATCGGAACAACGGAAACGTTCGGGGGCAGAGGACGTCATATGTAGTATCACAACACATGCATCATAGTAATCAAAGTAACAAACAACCACTACATTAAAATTAAAGTGTTTACAATGTATGTGATTCACAAAATATTGACTCCAAAAGTAAATAACAAAACAAGACATGAAGCTACTATACTCCATCTTCTGAATCCCAGTGCGCGTACATGTCTACTAGTTCCCCTGAGAATACAAGTTATTTTGAAAGAGTATATCAACATTTAAGCTAGTGAGTTCATAAGTATTTTAGTTATGAAAAGTAAATTGTAAGTTCTTTAAAAAAGTTCGTCTGTTCCTCCAGAAAATCCTATATTTTCTGATATGGTGAATGATAAGTAAAAATGACTCTACAATTCCTTCTAAGAGTACTAAATGGATACAAGTTATATACAATCCAGAGTAAACTGACAATCGATTGTGTGAATCTGCCCTAAGTCCACAACCAAACAAGGATCAGGAAATGAGGTGGAAGTCATACATCCCATTGTTTGTTAGATCTTCATTTTATATAACCCTGGCGTATTCATTTGGTACTTACGGAGTTAACTGCAATAGTTCTTTATATTTGAAGAATATATTCCTTAAGAAAATCATATATTTCCTTTAGTAAAATGGTAACCACAATAGTTCCTTCTATAATCACTTAGTTTATACTAGTTATATATAATCTAATATCGAACGGACAGATAAATGTGTGAATCTGCCTTAAGCCCACAACCAAACAAGGAACAGTAAGTAAGGCGGAAAGCACACATTCCACTGTCTATCGGATATTAATTATATATAACCCTGATGTATAAGCTAATGTATTATAAAATTAGCCATTTAAGGTCCTGTAAGTTATACTGGTTTAATAATGTGTATCAAACCTTTTACAGATAAGTTTCTAGTTTCACCTACTTAATGTTCTATCCGAAAAGTATGTTTTTGTACTAGAAAGCGGTATACTGAATTTGTATGCTATGACCTGACCCATACCTGTTACTCCCTATGATTACTTGGTGTATACAGGATATATATATATATATATATATATATATATATATATATATATATATATAGCTAAGATCGAATATATAGTAGACTGTGTGAATATGCTCTAAGCCCACAACCAAACAAGGAACAGGAAATGAAGCGGAAAGCACACATCCTACTGCCTTTCAGATCCGATTAATATATATCCTTAATGTATCTACCGAGGAATCACAAAGTTAGCATTATAGCCCCCCTTTAATTCATAACTGAATTTACCAAGACCCGACTGTTTTGTTTGTTTGTTCTCTTGTAAGAACGTATGTTATCCCAAGTTTATGACTATCCTTACTAGAAAATAGTTTGCATTACCTTTTATGTGAGAGTATCACTATATGAATGTAATGGGAAAATAAAAGTGTACAATAATGTTGTATAAAATAACTATTGAAACACTAACTACCTTAAAACCAATTTGTTAATTAAGATTAAAATGTGATGAGGTTATAACCATGCTTGATTTGACTAGTATGAAACACGATGATCTAAAGACGTCAAAAATGGTATGACATTTGTCACCCGTAGACCTGCAGGTCCCATTGTAGCTAGCAACAAGGTATGGGATGTCAATCCCGTATAGATCTATACACAAACTCACACTCTCCCTCCAGGAGACTTTGGTTACAAAACATGACACAACAAGTATATTGCTATTCCATGAAGTAGTGGTTTCACATTATTGTTATCTTGTTCTTGTTATAGTATGTTCCTTCCTGTTCTAGTTATAGTATGTTCTGAACCCCTAAACTATACCTATTATAGTTTACTAGTATGTTTTGAACTGTCCATGATTTGTATAAAAGACTCAATTATCTACTGAGTTATGTATGTACTTTAAAAACGGAGTATTATATACAACAATGTAACATCTTTTAAAAAGAGTTTTTGAATATATTTGATCACTTACAAAAGCATAATAAATCCTTCAATGTGATGGTTATCACAAGTAAATATTAACACAATGCTATTGTGTTCAACTTGTATCCCCCCTAAAAACATTTAAAACATTTAAAACATTGATTATAGGGATATGAACTCACCTTATGTAGGTGATTTAACTGAAGATTCGAATAAGGATGATAAGTTCCACGAATGAAGTCTCGAGGCACAAACGAGTCCTAAATGACATATATTGATACATATAGGCAAGTAATTAGTGAATCTAACTACAAAGGTGATTGGGAAACAACCTAGGATGCAAGAATAACTCACCAAAAGAGTGCTAGAATCAAGTTAGGAGGTTGAAGGGGTGTTCACGGCCCAATCAAGGAGGTTCACGGTTGGGCTTGAATGGTTCACGGCCCAATGGAGGTTCACGGCCCAATATTGAAGAATGGTTCACGACCCACTTGAGGTTCACGACCCAAATGATGATGGTTCACAACACAAATAATGAACACATGAAGGGTTCACGGCCCAAACTTGAAGATCTTTGAGGAAAAGTGATGTAAAGATGATGAATCAAGATGGAAAGGTAAGGGCTTTCAAGGAACAACAAGAAGGTATGAGACACTTATGTTTTGGGGGTGAAACAAGAGCCTTTGTTGGATGATACTTGAGAGAATTTGAGAGGTTTACGGCCAAGGATGGAAGAAATTGTAACGCCCGTAGATCCGGGCTAGTCAATTTAGAGGCAATAAGTGTCGAAAACGACTTTTCGGAAAAATATTATTTATAATAAATAGTATTAACCAAGTTGTAGAATATGTCTCAAGGTTTCTGTACATATAAATAATGCCAAAATCCGAGTTATAACGAAGAAGTTATGACACGTCGAAGTTTTACGGCAAAACCGGCACGACACCGGGAAGCGTAAATAGTAAATTTAGTATGGAGCGACTTTTAGCCTTAGCAATCTAAATGAAAGTTGTAGTATATGTTAAACCAAGAACATACAAAAAAAGAACGCCCAAATCTGACTTCGTATGAGGAAGTTATGATTTTTCTAAGATTCGGCTTAACAATGCACGTCCCGAAACTCGAATTTTAGTTTGAGCGGTTTTTGGCTTGCGCGACCTAAATGAGAGTTGAAGATCTCATTAATAGGATCTCAACGGTAAAAAGATAGACGAAAACGGAGTCCATATGAAGAAGTTACGAATTCTTCGCGGTCATTTAACAGTCTAGACGCCTCCTACTGTTAAATTTGAGATCGGTCTAGAATTAGCCGACGGAGTCTAAATGAAAGTTGTAGATCTTGATTTTACCTACGCGTTGAAAAAAAGAACGTCGAAAACGGAGCTCGTATGCGAGAGTTATGATTTTTCTAAGTTTGAAGGCTGATACGCGATAGAGGGTGACGTGGCACCACCAGAAGGCTGCCACATGCCCCAACTCGGCGAGTCCATCATTCAGCACCCCTATAAATAGAGGTGTTGGGTTCCCTCACTTCCTCACACCTTCAAACCCTTCTTTCTTTCTCTAGTTTCTCTCTCTAAACCCCCTACCCCCCCCCCTAAAGTCTAGGTAAACCTCCCTAGCACCCGAAGGAAGCCCCGAGGCTCCCAAAGTCCAGAGAAAAGAGCCTTTCGGCTTGGGAAAGCTGCTCCAGCGAAGCCCAGTTTTCGAGAAAACCCACTGTAAGTGAGATACGCCTAACCTATCTTTAGTATAGCTCATGTTTCATTATAGTAATGTTATTAGGTCCTTAAAATAATTATTTGGGCTATTATTATGAGTTATATAAGTATCGTTTAACGCTTATATAACAATAATAATAGTCAGACTATTAATTTGTCGCGGTTATCGTTAGACTAAACCCTAGTGGTATTGATACTAGGTTTTATCGAAGGAAAAATTGTTTTGAGAGTATCGAAGCGCTGTCTGAGTGCTAAGTCACCACCTTTCAAGTGAGTGCATAGTCCCTTTCATGAACATGATTTTAATACAAGTATTGACTGAAGTATTAATTATATGTTTATGTGTGAGTTAATTGATGTTGCCTAAAATACGTGTTAAAGAACATACCTGATTATATATGATAATTTAGGATAAAGAGTAGACCTAAATTAATTATGAGGAATATTGGGTAGTATTTTCTTACGAGTACAAGTGAGTTATACTCAGAGAATAGAACTTTAGTATATGTTATTTATCCGGGAGCATGGATTAGACATAGTCATCCGTCCTTAGTCCGGGAGTATGGATTAAGACATAGTCATCCGTCCTTAGTCCGGGAGTATGGATTAAGACATAGTCATTCGTCCCTAGTCCGAGAGTATGGATTAGTTACAATTTTTTGTCATTAATCCGGGAGTATGGATTAGACATTCATCCCTAGTCCGAGAGTATGGATTAGGTAAAGTCGTTCATTTCTAATCCGGGAGTATGGATTAGGTAAAACGGTTAATCTTAGGTTTGAGAGTATGGATAGTCTCGTTGTGCGGATCTACGGGGTGGGATAAGAGTTGCTTACACATATATGGTGAAACTGTATGTTTTATGAGTTCTAAATTATATATATGATATAACATTGTGGGATTGAAATCCCTATGTACTCACCAGGTTTCCCAACCTGACCCATTCAGTTTATTTATATCACAAGTGTCGATATGAAGTGACATTACACTGAGAGATTAAGGAGATATAGATCACTAGTGTAAATGAATGTAAGTTCTGTTTATGTTTATGTTTCTGTATTGACGATGACATCCCAAACGTTTTAAAATGAATAAAATATGTTTTTTCGAAAATGTTTTGATAACGTATTTATCGTGTTTTCTGGGAACACATTTCGCAACATTTTTATGAAAAGAAGTACTCTGATTTTTACAAAGCATAAACAAAATCGGTCTTTCTGGGCTTGGAAAATGGGGATGTCACAGAAATGAGGAATAAATGAAAGTAAGGTACATATATGGAGAGGGGTTCACGACTACACTTGGGTTCATGGCCATGAACACCCTTTGATGGGTTTTCTGGTTCGATCGCATTCCTCTAATCATAAGCTAACATTTCTCAACATCCAATCCTTAAGTGTACTAGACTTAGAACTCATTAAAATGACCCTTAACAAGGCTAAAAGGTAATAGAAACAAGTATGACTTTTGATTGATTGGATTGACTTTACAAGATAGAAATTTACGGGTTGTCATATCGTCACATTATATAAGAAGCCCCTTAGCATCCAAAATGGTGCACTAGTGTTCTTGGAGTTCTATGAGCTGATTTATGTGTACAAGATACTCTCTCAAAAGTCATCCTTTGTCCTAGGTGTGTCGTGAACCATTTGAGGTGCAAAATTTGGGGCACTGAGTTCTTAAAGGCCAAAACTACAAGCTACAACAAAGAGGTAACTCTATAACTCTATTTTATGTTGTTTATGTCAATTGTATGCTAGTTGTAAACTTAATGCTTTGGAAACAATATTGCATGTATAATTAGAGAAAACATAAATCCAAAACATTTAGGGTTGTATGTGCACCATAAGATGTTGTAGTATACCAAAAACCCTTCAATTATATTATTATTTAAACATATTTAAGGTTATATAATCTTTTTGTAATATATCTAAGGGTTTCAAAAACCATATAAAAGTTAACAGCCGATAAACCATAATTAAACAATAAAAATTAACACACTTTAAATATATAAAAATACAAATACTCCGAAATGACAGTCCAAAATGTTGCTTCTGGGTTTCAAACT
The DNA here is from genome assembly GCF_002870075.4 of Lactuca sativa. Taxonomy (NCBI): domain Eukaryota; kingdom Viridiplantae; phylum Streptophyta; class Magnoliopsida; order Asterales; family Asteraceae; genus Lactuca; species Lactuca sativa. Next base: position 2,629,829 of record NC_056629.2, read on the forward strand.
TCACTTAGAAAGGAGTAAACCACATTGTTCCGGACAAAATAATTATTTTTATCTAAAAACATTAATTATTTATATTAAAAAAAATATTTATATCTTTTAAAACCCGCTATTTTTGTAAAAAAAAAGACTTTAAAACGATAACTATTCAATAGGTATAGTAAAACCTCTATAAATTAATAATGTTGGGACTTAGACATTTTATTAATTTAGCAAGATATTATTATATCGATAAATAAGTTAATAAATTATTAATTTAAAGAGTTTGCTTATATTCGTGAGCAACTATCAAATTAATGCATCGACCTTCAAAATTTTCATGTCCATTCACTTTACCTATTTGAATAAAATGTCTAATGATAAATTTTAAAATCATATCAACTATAACTTCTAAATACAATTGAGAAATGTAAAGATGAACTCAATATAGATTTGAAGTTCATAAAAAAAAACAAATGATTATAGATTATTTTTTACTAGATAATTCTAGAATTTTAGAATATTTTAGTAATTATTAATTTATAGTTTCGTTGGGAACAATATATTTACATTGGGATTTTAAAAAAAATATTATTTTATTATTTTATGGTTTAATTTTTTACTACTCTAAAGTTGGAATGAGACATATTATTAATTTTATAGAGTTTATTAGTTTATGGAATATTAAATTAAATTATAAAATTAAATTATAGTGGTGTATATGTGTATCATATCGTTCTACAACACCCCACACTGCACCCTATAACTAACCTTATCTTGCATCATTTGCAATCTTAAACCCTCTTTCAGAGGGCCCTAAAACCCCATTCACACCTTATCTCCGTCGCTTCTACAAGTTCTCCGGACACAACAGCTACCTCTTTACGGCAATTCCGGTTTCCATTTCCGCCGTAGCATGCCAGTAAAACTCCTTTCGGTGCCAGACCTCCATCTGCTGAACTGTTCTTCACTCCCGGTAACTCTTATCACCATGAAAGCCAACCCCTCATTATCCAGGGCCAGCCCTTTTCTCACTCGTGCTTTTTCAGATAGACTAAAGTACCAATCTCTATCATCCTCCAACAACGTAGGGTTTCCGAAATTGATGACAACTCCCCAGCTGGAATTACATATTTCTACTAGAGTTTCGAACCACGGTTCTGAAATTAGGGCTACTAAGAGCTTAATTGAGGATGAATCTGATCTTAGTGATTGGTTTAGCGAGTCTGGCTCGTTTAAGAAAAGGCAGTTTTATGGCGAGAGCGATGATGGGAGGAGTAGTGATAGAGGAGGAAGGGGTGGTTCAGCTGTAAATAGAAGATCTGATGATTATAATGGAGGATATCGCGGAGGTGGAAATAGGGATTCTTTCGATGGTAGCTCAAGAGGAGGTGGCTATAGGGGTTCTTTCGGAGGTAGCTCAAGAGGAGGTGGCGATAGGGGTTCTTTCAGTGGTAACTCAAGAGGGGGTGGCTCGAGAGGAGGTAGCAATAGGGGTTCTTTTGGTGGAAGCTCGAGAGGAGGTGGCAATAGGGGTTCTTTTAGTGGTAGCTCAAGAGGAGGTGGAAGCAGGAGTTCTTTCGGTACCAGTCCAAGAGGTGGACTTAGGAGTTCATTTGGTGGTAGTTCAAGAGGAAATGGGCGTTTTGGTGGTGAATTTGGAAGCAGGGATGAAGAGTTTAGGTCTAGGAGGGAGAATAGGTTTGAAGGAGGGAGAGGGCCAAGTAGTTCAACAGGGAGATATGCGGGAGAAGTAGAGAGGAGAAATGGTGGTGTCTCTCGTGATTCAAATAAGGGGAAGGAAACTTGGGGTTCATTTGATTCCTTTTCTAAAGGAAAAGAGCCATATGTGCGTGATACCGAGAGAGAAGATGATCGATTTGTTTCGAATAGAAGAGATGATAGTTTCAGTGGCAATGGTAGAGGAAGAGGTCGTGGTGGGGGAGTAAGGACAGGTGTCCAAAGCATGGGAAGAGGAAGTTTAATGATTTCGGAGGATGAAACAAAATTAACCGACAGCTTTACAGAATTGAGCAGTGATGAAGAAGAAGAAGAAGATGAGGATTTTGAGGATGATGGGCATTCCATGTCTGGACTGAAGATTGAAGATTCCGCAAGCCCAAGAGTTGTAACTGATGATGCAACAGCAAGTGAATCTTATCTAAGTGAGACCAGGTTTGATGAATGTTCTGTTTCACCATTGTCTCTGAAAGCAATCAAGGATGCTGGGTATGAGAAGATGACCATCGTACAGGAGGCGACACTTCCTGTCATTCTCAAAGGTTTGTGCATAACACTAGTACTGGTGTGGGATTCATTCAAACTTTCAGTAATTTGATTTCTGTCTCCTTTTTCTGCAGGGAAGGATGTGCTGGCCAAGGCTAGGACAGGCACTGGAAAAACTGTTGCATTTTTGGTAATACACTGTTTCCCAATTACCTTTTTCTTTTCTTAAAAAAGTTAATAATTATTTGAAATATATATATATATATATATATATATATATATATATATATATATATATATCAGCTCCCATCAATTGAAGTGGTTGTGAAGTTGGCACCTGTTGGGCGTGACGAGAAGTGGCCTCCAATTGTAGTCCTTGTGATATGTCCAACCAGAGAGCTTGCAAATCAGGCTGCAATGGAGGCTAATAAGCTCTTGAAATACCATCCTTCCGTGGGTGTTCAAGTTGTGATCGGAGGCACGAGACTTGCTACAGAACAAAGACGCATCCAGGCAAACCCGTGTCAGATCCTTGTGGCGACACCTGGAAGGCTGAAAGATCATATCATGAATACATCCGGATTTGCCACACGGATCATGGGAGTCAAGGTTCTGGTTCTTGATGAAGCCGATCACCTACTGGACATGGGATTCCGTAAAGACATCGAGACCATCATAGCAGCTGTGCCCAAACAGAGACAGACGCTTCTTTTTTCAGCCACTGTCCCACCTGAGGTTTCTTTCTTTCTTTCTTTTTTCACATTTCTTGCAAAACAAGCAAACTTAATAGTAATAAGTATTAAGTAATTTTTTTGATTGATTGATGTCAAGGTTCGTCAAATCTGTCATGTTGCTTTGAAAAGAGATCATGAATATATCAATGCAGTCGAAGAAGGTGGCGAAGAGACGCATACACAGGTAGGTACCAATTCCAATACCATGGCATTAATTTAGTATCAATGTGTTAAACTGTGTTTTTTAAATACTGTATTATCAAGGTCCAACAAAAATATCTAGTTGCTCCATTGGACAAGCAGTATTCCCTGCTGTACGCCCTTCTGAAAGATCATATAGCAGATGACGGTGATTATAAGGTATGCATGTTTTGCATCGTAACATTTTTTAATTTTGAATGTTGATACATGATGATGATTTGATAATTGGTTGCAGGTTCTTGTGTTTTGCACGACTGCCATGGTGACGAAATTGGTGGCAGAGCTGCTTAGTCAGCTGAAGTTAAATGTGCGGGAAATACATTCTAGAAAGTCCCAAAGTTACAGGACTCAGGTTTCTGATGAATTCCGGAGATCAAAGGGTCTTATTCTGGTAACTTCAGATGTGTCTGCACGTGGAGTTGATTATCCAGATGTGACACTTGTGATTCAGGTAGGTATTATGTGGCAGTGTGTTATTGTATATATATATTATTAAAATGATGTTGCATGCAGATTGGGCTTCCAGCTGATAAAGCTCAGTACATACACCGGCTTGGAAGAACAGGGCGGAAAGGTAAGGAAGGGGAAGGGATATTGTTGGTAGCACCATGGGAAGAATTCTTCTTGTCCACCCTTAGGGATTTGCCAATTTCAAAAGCCCAGCTGCCTCTGCTGGATCCAGACACAAACAAAAAGGTCTGTCTCATGTTTTATTTCTCTCTCATAGAAAGCCTAAATTTGGTGTTTGTGTATTAACAATTATGGTGGTAGGTGGAGAGAGCATTGTCGTATGTGGAGATGAAAAATAAAGAATCTGCATACCAGGCATGGCTCGGGTATTACAACTCCAATAAGACGGTTGGTAAGGATAAACAAAGGCTTGTGGAGCTGGCAAATGAGTTCAGTAGAAGCATGGGACTTGATGTTCCACCATCAATTTCCAGACTTGTTCTTGGTAAAATGGGACTCAAGAATGTTCCTGGTTTACGCACCAAGTAGTACCCTACTTACTAATTATAAACAACACCTATCTATAAAGTTCGTCTTTTTTATAGGCTTTTGTTTTCGCAAGAAATATTCAAATTCTATCTGAATCAACAAACCGTTCATTTCTGTGACTGTAATTGTAAATTACTTCCTGTTCTTTCTTTTTATGTTGTCATCCTGTATTTTGGTGAAATACCACGAGTTTATCAATAGGCAGGTCACCAAGTGTGTGTGTGTATTCTATAGTCATGGCAAACGAGCCTTGTTGAACAGTTAAAATATTAAACAGGTCAAGTGAGAGCTGGATCTTAACCTCAAACGTTTAATGATTGCGTCATGTTAATCCGTTTTCATGTTGTATTAGCGGCTAAATGTGATGTGTCGTGGTTGGGTAAAACATTTAACATGTTGAAAGTTTAAGAGGTGAAAAACAGAAAGAGCAAGTGTTTGGGAGGCAAAGTTCAAAGTAAGTTTTTTGGGCAAAGTGGAAAAAGTAAGAATTGGCTAGGCATAGAAGAGGTGCAAGGTCATAAAGAGGATGTGGAGTGGCCAAGTTCGACTCCTAAGGGGGTGTTTGTGATTGCGATTGAAAAATGCTTATTTGTTTATTGGGTTTTTGAAAAGCTAATAAGCCAAAAAAAATGTTTGACAAACTCAAAAGCACTTTTCAAAATAACTTTTCCATAAGCTTCAATAAGCACTTTTTAATAAACATGTAAAAGCTTATGACTTTTCAGCTAAAATAACTTCAAAAACACTTTTTAAGCCAAACATTTTTTAACTTATTGGCTTATTGACTTTTTCACTATAAATGCTTATCAAAACACTTTTTAAAAAACTCTTTTTACCACCACTATAAGCAAACAAACACTTTTATCTAAAAACACTTTTCTAGTTAAAAAAGCACTTCCAACCACCTCTAAGTATTGAAAGAGAAATGAAAATCTTGCATGTAAATAAAAAAGTTATTTTCAAGTTGAACTTCTTGACTCTAATTTTACCTGTTTAATTAACCAGGTTGATACCTAAACCTATTTATTTCGTATCATGTCAATCTTTGTAACAGAAAACCAATCTTGTACTTTGAGAGAGTTGAGTTTAGTGGAGTTAAAACTTCATAGGGCAGCAGCCGACAACAAAAAAAAATCAAGAAAAGTGACTTCATATCCTCACCTCTCCTCCCCTTGTTGAACATCATATCATATCAAATCATAGTTATGCGTATACATATGACAAAACCACAACACAGAGCATGCCACCATCAAATCAAAAATTCATTCTCCCCATATGCTTATAGTTGTAGACCAACCAATATAGTAGAGTAGAGCATATGGCTCATCCTTCATTCACACCATGACGTGCTTACTTTCTCTCATTATCATCCTTCATCTATTCTACATTGGCTTGCATGAACAACCAAACCAAACCAACTGAAATGGCAAAATGACAATCATACCCTTCTGTCATACATTAGCAATGGAGGAGAAACTTCAAGTTCCAATATGACAAAGTGACAATAAGTTGAAGCACAAGAATTAAATTACCTTTGATGATGCGATGACGAGGACAATTGTAACACTTGGTTCTGAAAGTGTTCCGTTGCTAGGGGTTACGACCCAATCATCAATTTTCATAAGGGTTTGGGCCTCGGGAAAGAGAGGATTTGGCCCATTGTAGATGTGGGTGTTAGGGTATACGGGATCCAAGTGGTTGATTGTGTCTTCGAAGGCCAAGGGTATAATCATAATTTGACACCTCGGTCTTCTAGGGATTTTGGGTTCTTGTTCGAGAAGTTTTTAGGTAATTAGGAGTTGTTAGAAGAGTAGGGCTTCTCGTCACCTTTTTGTGGATATAAAGTTCATCGGAAACGGACTTAGAACGAAGAAGTTATAGCACTTTGAAGGTTTTGACAAATTTAGCCCCTAAAGGGAATGTTTGGTAGATAAGTCCCATGCATGCAAGGGATGCATGCACGTGTCCGGATGGGAACGCCCAATGTAAGCTAGGTTATTCCGAGCGTATAAAGTTGCATGGTCGCGGGTGGTTTGTGAGTACGTCGGGCGTACTAAGAGGTACGCAGGGTGTACTCCATTCAGACGAAAACCCTAAATTTTAGGGTATGACACTATAAAAAGAACAATATGTCTCAAAGACTAGCCTCCCTCTTACCCTAAAGCAGCTACTACGAAACCGTAATCCATACTTGAGTGATTATGGAGCTTGGAAGGCCATTAGAAGAGTATTTTGGTGCTTTTGATGAAGGTGTTCATTCTTGAAGACTTTTTGGAGAAGATAGAGCTTTTAGATCCAGAACTACACCAACTTTTGGTTCTCATTTGAGGTATAAGTCTTAAACTTGGTGGTTATTCTATTATATCTCTTTTAGGATGGAGTTTATGTCCCAAGGGGTCACCCATCCCGGTACTACTCCCGCCCGAGCACGCTTAACTACAGAGTTCTTATGGGATCTGCTGCCCTCACGGCTTTAAAACGCATTGTGATAGGGAATGTATCCACACCCCATATAAGGAATGCTTAGTTCTCCTTCACAGCCGATGTGGGATCAGATCTAACCCACTTTCACCCCCCATTATAGGGTTCGACGTCCCCGTCGAACACATCGACTTGTGCCCTGGCTTTGATACCATTTGTAACATCGCCCTCTGGCACGTATCACAATATTGTCCGCTTTGGGCCACTCGGCACGAGGACTTCCCAGGGGGTCACCCATCCTCGTATGACTCCCGCCCGAGCACGCTTAACTGCAGAGTTCTTATTGGATCTGCTGTTGAATTAGTGTCTAAGTCCATAACTATTTTGGTATGTACTTGACCCGATTATGAGCATGGTCCTTTTGGGTTGCCTTCACCATAGTAATATGTAGGATGATTTAAGGAGAGAAAGGTTTAAATATGATTTATTAATATATTATGAGAATAATATATTAAAGGAGAAATCATATTGTTTAATTAGTATTAGTCAATAATTATTTGATAATTAATTTTGTGGCTAAAAGAGATTAATTAAATTTAGGGGACTGGACTGCAATTATTGGATAATTGAGTTATTGGGCTAAGGAATGCTAAAGGAATAAGGGGTGAACGAAATTATGATGGAAGCCCATCATATTTTCGTCCATAGCCTTATCTAGAAGGTTTCATGGGATGCTTAGAGTTTAAGCTGTCCATTAGGGTTTTGACTAAAACCCTAGCAACCCACACAAGTATATGAAGGACCCCTTAGGCCCCAAAAACGTGTGGAACTGATTCTCTAGGGTTTCTAGTCGTTTTTGGGCAACCTCCTTTCTTCTCCTCTTCATCCAAGTTGTATATGGTGTTTGTGACTCTATTAGAGGTGCAACACTTGAGTCACTAAGCTTTTAAAGCCAATCCAAGCAAGGAATTGATTGTTATTGCTATATAACAATAAAAGGTAATTCTCTAAACCCTAATTCAGTTTATAACATGTTAGATGTAAGTTTATTAGTCTTGGATTCAAAGCATGTACAATAGAGAAACCTAGATCCAAGCATTAGGGTTTGTATGAGCACATAAGATTGTTTCTTATGCATAAAACCCATCAGTGGTATCAGAGACTTGATTGGTTTCAGTTGTATGTGATGCTTAACTGTTTTGTTTGCTTAAAATCGAGTTTTTTTGCCTCTGCCCGACACAACTCGGCGAGTCAATATCTGGACTTGGCGAGTTGGCCCTACTCGGCGAGTCAGTTCGTCAGGCAGAGGGTATTTCGGGATTTAGCTGCTGTTTTGACTTGGATTTGATGTTTAATTCGTTTTTTGAAGTTAAAATCCGATTTTTTATCTTAAATTAATGATTATCCTTGCCAAAACAATAGATAATTTCAAATCTTTTAAATATTGGTTGTTTATATGATAAATATGGATTATTTCAAATTATTTGGTAATTATCTAGTGACTAAAATAAGATTAGGTCAAATATAGATAATTATGAAATTGATTGTTTAATTTGAATTATTTGTTATTTGATCCCTAATGTTTTGAAATGTTTCAAAACTTACCCTCAAGTTTTGGAATTTAAAATTTGACTAAAAGTTTAATTTTAAAATGTTAAATTCTAAAACTCTAGTAATTTGAAAGGTTCAAATCACACCCTTATGATTTTATTAATAAATTAAAATGAATAATTAAAAATGATTTAATAAACCCATAAAGTTATTGGTGGGTGTTGATATGGGCACCCAAAATTGGGTCAAAAACCACCTCAAAAACCATTTTGAATTTATAACTCAATTTGATGTGACGCGACTTACAATAATAAATCATTTTAATTTATCTAACGACCTCTTGATTTTCTTCATACCCCCCTCGAACAATCAACATATCAAAATTAAATAATTTTAATATTTTACCCTTCAAGTTAACAAATATTTTCAGTTTATATCCCTTTTTAATTTAAAAAGATTACTTTCGGTCCTTCTTACTTTAATTATATATATATATATATATATATATATATATATATATATATATATATATATATATATATATATATATATATATATATATAGGAGTAGGATCAAATGAGAACACCTAAAAGGTTGAGAATGCGAGAACACATCTGAACCATTTAAAAAACTAAATCTAAGGCTATTATTGAATGGGCCATTTATGTAAATTCTTAAAATTACCGGAATTAAAGTGTAACTTTAAAACTATCATAAGGGTAAAATGGTAATTGATTGTTTACCTATGTTTAGCAATTCCTACAATCACTCACTCACTCTCTCTCTCTCTCTCTCTCTCTCTCTCTCTCTCTCTCGTATCTCTCCCTCTATAGCCCTGCTTCTGCATTTTTCACAACCCTAGGGCCTCTTCTTATTCCAGCCGCCGCTGGGCGTGAAGAAGATGAGCGGATGGGTCTTCGGTTTCTTGCATATGTACTCCATAGGAATCAATTTTATAATTCTCTTACCCTTTGATTTGCTATAAATTAAATATATATATATATATATATATATATATATATATATATATATATATATATATATATATATATATATATATATATATATATATATATATTGCAATGTTATAAACCTTAATTAAAGGATAGAAGAGAATAACAAATTTGTTCCATGTGGTGTGGAATATCGTTCTATTCAATTTTGGTCCAAATGTAAAACGATCATTACCAAATTTGGACACATAGACTAAAATCGATAAAAAAAACTTTAAAATAAAGACCAAAATTACAAGAGATCTTTTTGGGACAAAATTGCAAAATTCGTTGTACTCAGGACCAGAAAAGTAATTCACTCTTTTAAAACTGACAATTTATAATTTATTGAAACATTGTATGTATGAAGTTGGGTTGTTGCATTCGAGGCTATTCAGTTTTAAAAACCAAAAACCAAACCGACTATAGTTTACTCATAACAATCACCTGTATAGCTCATGTAACACCCATAAAAATCATTACAAATTTTGTTTTCAAACTAGAATGTAGTCAAAGTATCACAGAATTAAATCATGAAAACATAAAAAGGTGAGGAGCGGTACGATCACGCCTTCGCCTTCCCGCGATCGTCAGAAGTACCTGAAACAATAACCGATAAATGTAAGCTCGAAGGCTTAGTGAGATATCCCCAAAATACCAACGCCATATAGATATAACCATATCATATAAACATACAAACAAACATATACAACATGCATAATGAGCCATCAGTCTGACTGGACCGACTCCCGATCCTCAGTTTATTTGGACCGCTCTCCGAGCCCTCAGCACGTCTGGTCCGCCCTCCTCGAGGCCGTCAGCCTATCCGGACCGCTCGCTGGGCCTTCGACCTGAATAGATTTTCCCGACCCAGGCCTGCAGTCTACCCGGTCTGCCCAGGGTGTCTTGGCCTACTGCACACAGTAGGATCTGCCTCAACCCTTTCCCCAAACCAATAAACATGTGCACACAAATATCATACGCTAGCGTACAATAACAGATAGTCGTATAGATCTAACCGATCTCTAAGATAGCAACCATCCTACAACCAGGATGTAATCTAACATAGCAACCATCCTAAACCAGGATGTAATCTAACATAGCAACCATTCCTAAACCAGGATGTAAATCATAACGGGACGGCCTTGGTGCCGTAGACCCTATTGATATAGTGAGGAGAACTCACCTCGCAACTGCCGCCTGAAACTAGAAAGCTCAACTCTCGGATCACCAACACGAACTCCACTACCTATAGTTACCATAAAACCCTTTCTCATAAATCTCCAAATTACCTGAATACCCTCAGAAGTCAACTGGTCAACTCTTGGTCAAAGTCAAAGCCCACAGTCAAAGTCAACAGTTCATGTTGACTTGACTCGTTGAGTGTAGTTCACTGACTCATCGAGTCCTTCCTGAACTCGAGAAGTCGTGAAATCCTTGATTAGCTCGTCGAGTTCCCCTTTAACTCGCCTAGTTCATATGTGGCCAAGAATTTGGGAGAACCCTAACTGACTCGCCGAGTTCAAGGCAATCTTCAACGAACTCGTCGAGTTTGTTCATCAACTTAGCTAGTTCATGACCATCTTTATATGACTCGCTGAGTTGACTATGCAACTCGCCGAGTCTTTGCAGACCTTCATCCACGCAGACACTTTTTAAGCCATGCCAAGGTTCCAGGTTACAGATCCAAGCTTCTAAGGCATGTTTATCACGTAAAGTTGCAAACTTTACGCGCATGCAAGGCCCTAAAGGCTATAAATGACCAATCTAAGCTTCTAATGGAGCTTTACACCTTAGGAGAGTCTCATCCTTGCAAGAGCTGGAAACTTTATGGACTTAGGACTCAAAAGAGGTTCAGATCTGAAGTTTCAACTTCAGGTCAAGCTTCCATACCAAAAATCCCTTCATGAATAACTAAAAAAGCCCTAGTTTCCACATATGAATGATTCTAGAAGAAAAAGAGGTTAAGGTAACAGCTGGTTACCTCCAAAACGTGCCCACAATGAAGTAGAATCTGAATCCACACAGAAGTCTTGATGCTAGCCCCTTGATCTACAAATTTCCTTCCCAAAAGTCACTTCCCAAAGCTCCAAAACACTCTCCAAGCTCTCACTCACGGAAATTAGGGTTTCTGGGTCTCAAGGGGTGATAAAGAACAGTGGGAGGCGCTAATGGTCCGATATATAGGGTGCAAAAACCTTGAAAATTAGGGTTTCCACTGCCAGCTCCCATGCCGACTCGGCGAGTCACTCATTAATTGACGCGTCCTGGCCCGCTGCTACTCGACGAGTCACAACGTCAACTCGTCGAGTAGACTTTAAAACATGAAATTTAAATGGAGTGATAATGATACCTGGCGGTTGGGATGTTACAGCTCAACATCACACAACTTAAGTCTTAAAAACCGTTTTTAGAACCTAGATATTTGTGCATGCACTTTGTCTTTAAGTCCTATAAGTTAAATATTATACTTTTGACTCTTACTTAGTAAAGAATTCATGGTCTCCTGACCATCTTTAATAAAAATGATAATGTTAGGTCGATAAAACCAGAATAAAAATAAATATGATTTGCTGACGGGAGTATAAATGCTCACCTTAGACTCTTAATGTGTTACCCAAACATATGCCTGCTAAGCCTAGTAACTCAAGCTTTGAACATATATTTTTCTTTATTACCAACATTTCATGCCTGAAACCAAAATAAACACAAAATGTGGTTTGATTTCTTATTAAGAGTCGGAAGTATAGTAAAATACAACTGGTTCCCATCAGACTAAAAAGATAGTAAAATCTCTAAAATATAAGGAATTTCAATATATTGAATTAAGACTATATGAAATCTATAAATACATTGATAAATTTGTTTTCGAGACTAAAAACTTATAAAATTAGTATACATAAGTGTTTTGATCAAGAGTATATTCACACGTTTAAAATATAAGTTCATAATCAACCCCTTGTTTCGAGACATACATTGATTCCTTTACAAACCACAAGCTTATATAGAACATTGTTGATATTGATACAATAACACATTAACTCTGTTTTTCATACAAAAATATAAATATTAGAATTGAGAATTGTAAGAGTAAAATGTCAAGAAGTAAAAACTTAGCAAAAATGTATACTTAACCTGGACCAATATTAAGCTGCAAAAATTTCCAAATTTAGTTTGTAAGTACATCTATGACTTGAAGAGAAAATTAGATGAAGATATCAGGTTCCATAACATATACCCAAAATCACATAAGCTGTTTAAAACCACAATCATTCCAAAAAGTAAAAGACCTAACCAAGAATCAAGAAGCTGTTTAAAAGTTGTTAAGAATCATAGTCCAAAAATCAAGAATTGTGCTACTTTTTTATAGTCTGCTGGAAAAAAGAGAAAATCAAGCAAAAAAATTTATAGATTTCAAAAGAAGTACAATTCGTTGTAATTAAAACAAATATGAAGAACATGAATGGATGAAAATCGACCGTAATATTTGGGAAGAGTTGAAGGAGCAGAGAGTTTAGCCCTAAGACTGGAATGTTAAGGATTGTGATGTTCCAAATAAACAAACCACAAATATTTGCCCTAAGACTGGAAATGTTAAAAAAACCAAATATATCAAGCATTTAGTGTATATTAAGGCCTTACCTTGATTTTATTGAGCAATTATGGCAATATCAATACTATATGGTGAGTCATCGAAGCAGGGGAATCGATATGTCGCATTGGTTCGGAATACAAACCCATAAACGCAGCTCGATATACATCAGTTTCCTTTGCTATTTATACAAGAGGGGGAACGGGGAGATGGTGGTGGGGGATGAAGGTTTGTGAGACAAGGGACCGAACATGGGGAAAAGTTGAAGAGAATGGCAGAGGGAGAACAAACGATTGTACAGAACGTGGGGAGAAGAAGGATCCGCCGAAAACCTGTAAATAGCGAGTTTATGCGTTGATGATGACATTGAAGAGGATCGCATGGCTGAAATTGGAAAGACGGTTATTCCTTGTCCGGTGCTAGTAATATTAGTAATTTAACAAAAGCCTTTTTTTTTTTCAGATGTAGAACCTAGAACCTAACACCCTGTTCCCGAGTTCATTTTAAGGAGAGAAAAGAAAATAAATGAATAGAAGTGAAAGGGAAATAAAAGAAATTAATGTTCTCGATTTTATCAAAAGGAAGGGAGTAAAATGAAGGGAAAATGACTTAGGAGGGTAACTACCTCTTATCAATGTTCACATATTAGCAACTTCTTCTTTTTTGTACATAATAAAGCAACTAACTTGTTTTAACTGTTTAAATTATACCAATATTACCGGCTAATACTTGTTTTAACCGGTAACTCAAAGGAAAAATGACTTAGGAGGATAACTACCTCTTATCCGTGTTCATATATTGACAACTTCTTATTTTTTGTACACAAGAAAGCAACTAACTTGTTTTAACTGTGTAACATCCCAAAAATCATGACCAAAAGTTTCGTTTTTAATTTAATACTAAAATCATAATTGTCAAACCATTAATTTAATACTCTGGCATTGGGCCCCGTACGGCATCAGGCCCCGCCTGGCATCGAGCCCCACTCGGTATACATATTTGTCTCTCTTAGGCCCCTCTTGTCTTCAAGCCCCGCCCGCTAAACACATACAATCATATAACATGCTAACACATAAAGAAACATACTCCAATGTATCCCTGTCCTAAGAAACATACTCTGCTAAAAATGAGATACGGAACATCGTCCGTACTCAGCTAGTGATGAGATACAGGACCTCGCCCACACTCACCTCTTTATCAGGTACATACAAGTATCACACAGACAACAAATATAATCTAACATGCAAACATTCCTCGGGCACCCGCCCGACATCAGACCTTGGTCTGGAATAACATACTAGCATACAATGCCTAGGGCTAACCCCCGGGTCTTCCTACTCATAGACTACATGGGCTGGCATTGTGGCCTTAGACCCATTCACACAGTGAGGAGACTCACCCTGCACTACTGAAGCCCTGGCTGGAACTAGCTGAGTTCGGACGAAGTTCTGTATCTCATTATTAGCAGAGTATGTTTCTTAGGACAAGGATACAGTAGAGTATGTTTCTTTATGTGTTAGCATGCTATATGATTGTATGTGTTTAGCGGGCAGGGCCCGAAGACAGGCGGGACGTAAGAGAGACAGATCTGTATACCGAGTGGGGCTCGATGCCAGGCTGGGCCTGATGCCAGGCGAGGCCCGATGCCGGAGTATTAAATTAATGGTTTGACAATTATGGTTTTAGTATTAAATTAAAAACGAAATTTTTGTTCATGATTTTTGGGATGTTACACAGTTAAAACAAGTTAGTTGCTTTCTTATGTACAAAAAATAAGAAGTTGTCAATATGTGAACACGGATAAGAGGTAGTTACTATTCTAAGTCATTTTCTCTTTGAGTTACCGGTTAAAACATGTATTAGCCGGTAATATTGGTGTAATTTAAACAGTTAAAACAAGTTAGTTGTTTTATTATGTACAGAAAAAAAGAAGTTGCCAATATGTGAACACAAATAAAAATTAGTTACCCTCCTAAATCATTTTCCCTAAAACGAATGTCCTAACCTCCTGGTCATTTTCCCTAATTTTGGAAGCATCAGGGGAGAAAGAAAAAAATAAACGGGGTGTAAGGCTGAATTAAAAAAAAGGACGCGTATTCCCTTTTGCCCCTGATAGCGTTTCAGCAACCTTCCCTCTTCACTTCTTTCTACTCCATCGACGCCACTCCTTGTCCGATCTGCAACCATCCCCCGCCTCCCTCCGCCAGCGACGCCGACACCACCGCCCACTTCTGTCTATGCTTTGGCGTTCCTCAATAATTGTTATTCGAAATTTAGAACCTCAGAAGTGTTCCGCAACCTTCCCTCTTCATATCTGTTTTACCCTACCCTCCGCTAACACTCCGCCACCAACCGGTCACCGTCTCCGCCAGCATCGCCAGCGCTTCCATCCAGCTCCGTCAAACTCGTCGTCAGCAGCCATCAGCAGCCATCAAGGTAAGGTTTTTTGTTCTTACCCTAAAACTCGTCCCTTTTCGCTGAAATGGTTTTCTTATGTCAATAGAATCGATTTTTTTTGTTCTCTGACTTTGCTGGAATCATGTTGTTTTCCCCTTTTTCTACCTAATGTGTGTCTGTTCAGTGTGGTCTATTACCTGTTCGATGAAATGCTTAGGAGAAATGTATTGGGCTAAACTATACATGCCCTAGAATTTCGTCAGACTGGTCTCTACATCCTTAATCAACGAAGTGCTGTGATTTCACCCTCTCTCTTCGATTTCTTCCTCGCAAGAACATTTACAACCACCAATGGCCAAGGTTTGATGCCATTTTGGCTCAAATGGCAATATGGCATTAGGAGTATTTCTGTTTTCTTTTTTATTTTTATTTGAAGTTAGCAAAGTCTGCTTTAGGGTTGAAGTATGTGTACTGTTATTGGTTATTTTTTAACAATTTATGTCTTCATGTTTAACAAATTGTGAAAGAAACTTTGTTTATTTTGAATTGATGTTGGTCATTTTGTATGGATTTCGATCAACCTTGGTTAAAAACTTGTTCTGTATTCTTACCAAACACTAATTAATTCATCATCATCATCATCATCTATTTACAGCTGTCATACCATCATAACAGCAATTTTGTGGCATCATTCACGACTACAAATATCCAAAACTCTAAGTTGTAATCGATCCATATGGCTGAAAAACCCGAAGAACAACCAAACACCGAACAAGGTATGTTGTTTATCTTGATTGTTTTCGAATCCCATTCACTGTCTATGGAATCTGATCTTTTTTTTTTATACAGTGTGCAACTTTTTTAGAAAACCATCAAAGAAGAAAAACATCCGAAAAAGAGCTCAGGATGATGAAATGGATGAAGAAGAGGAACCTTCTGTTGTGATCAACAAGAAAAAGGCTGTGGCAGCAGACAATAAGTTATATTTTGCTACTGGATCATCTAAGCGATCCGCAACATCAGAACAACAACAAGAAGCAGAGGCTGACAACACAAAAGCAACAATTTTCCAGTTTGACTCCTCTAAAGAAATTCAAGTTCAAAACGACAGTAGAGCCACTGCAACATTAGAAACAGAGACGGACTTTTCTAGGGATGCAAGGGCGATTCGGGAAAGAGTTTTGAAGCAAGCAGACCAGGCTTTGAAAGGGAAGGGGAATGGTGATGAGAAGTTGTATAAAGGTATTCATGGATACACGGATTACAAGGCAGGTTTTAGGCGGGAGCAAACTGTTGCTAGTGAGAAAGCAGGTGGATCACATGGACCACTGAGAGCTTCTGCTCATATTAGGGTTTCTGCTAGGTTTGATTATCAGCCGGACATTTGTAAGGATTATAAGGAGACAGGGTATTGTGGGTATGGTGATTCCTGTAAGTTTATGCATGACCGTGGGGATTATAAGTCTGGATGGCAGATGGAGAGAGACTGGGATGAAGCAGAGAAGGCAAGAAAGAGGAAATTGGCATTGAAGGGCGATGATGATGATGACGACGACAATGATGATGATGATGAGCATGATGATGATGAAGATGAGGATGGACTTCCCTTTGCTTGTTTTATCTGCAGGCAGCCGTTTGTTGATCCTGTAATGACCAAGTGCAAGCATTATTTCTGTGAGCATTGTGCTTTAAAGGTATGATTGATTCTCTCTCTCTCTCTCTCTCTCTCTATATATATATATATATATATATATATATATATATACATACAATTACAAGGAGGGGAGGGGACTTATTTGGAATTTGTGATTGTACAGCATCACGCAAAGAAGAAAAAGTGCTATGTGTGCAACCAGCCTACACTTGGGATATTCAACACTGCGCATGAAATAAGAAAGAGGATGGCTGCTGGAGGGAAATAACGAACATGTAACTTTGAACCTTTTCTGTTAGCTTTCTGATACATCTTATGTACTTTACTAGTGTTATGCAACTTTTTGAAGTTAATCAATCTTTACTTGATAATACTACTTATATGATGGAGTTTCACTTGCAGCTCTTGCTTTCTGTTTTAAATTAACAAACACTACACATGTATGTAATAGTCTTTAAAATTTGTTTAGCAAGTACAATAGCTAGGTTGCAGTAAACATAGTTCACTCATTTTAAAACCTTTTAAAGTTGTTTAATTATATGTATATGTAAACAAGCTAGCTAGGTGCATAATACGATTCATACAGTCTCATTCTCTTTATCTTCTTTTTTCCCACACTCGTCCCTTTCCATTCATTTGGATCTTGAGTTTTCTATTGAATTCTGAATATATATATATATATATATATATATATATATATATATATATATATATATATATATATATATATATATATAGGGGCATGCTGGCTGGGTTGAATCTCTTATATGCATCTATTCTGGGTTTCAACAGTCACCTTTGAAATGTCTATGGCGGTTTCCCAACTCTACATTTAGGACCAACAATAAAACACATACATAACATGACAGAATTCTGTTTTTTTGTATGCAAGTTGGAAACAATAGTGTACCTTTGTAGCTCTACATAATTTAACTGGTAGGGCAAGATTATCAATGTACTTTCGTTTATTCTTTTTCTACAACCTTGTCCAGTGTCCTTTTATAACATTTCTTCTTATCATACTTTAAATATACGATACCCGTTAGCTATTATATAGCAAGCTGCTGATTTGGATTATAATCCCTGTTCTGTTCTGTTCTGTTCTTCACAACCCACTACAAAGGTAGTTTTTACTTATTCCCATGTTGTACTTTTTGGTTTGTGGGATAAATTCACAAAATAAAGAATTTGCTCTACTCAGGAAAGCCAACTCATACCCATCTTATTTTAATTTTGTCCACATTTGAGATTTTAAAGAAATGTCGTGAATTGAATAATTGGATGACCTATACAAAAAAAAAAAAAAAAAAAAGGTAACCCACCCCGTTGTTACAAATAGCTATAATATTAATGGGCAGATTTTTCAAGTACAATGCTGTGTTGTAATAAGAAGAAATGAAAGTAAAGTGCTATATGTAATAAGAGGGACTCAAAAGAGCTTCTTAGACAGAGAGGTATGCGGAATAAACATGATAACTTGGTGAATGATTATTAGGATTATGTTTTTATCTTTCAATGCTCCAAATAACATTATGTTTTATCGTCTATACCGTTTTATTCAACATGGTACTTTTTTTTTAAAAAAAATTACAAAAAAGAGCATTTGCATTTTGACTTGTACTAAAAAAGGAGCCATATAAAATATGTAATTTACTTACCTGCATTTTCAAGGCTGGCTGTTGGGATGGTTTTTACCCGTTTCCGGTAATAGCTCAATTACTTGAACAAACCTTTTTCTTCTTTGCAAAACCGTAATATTAATAATAATAATAAAAAATCTGTAAACTGATTTTGTTTTGATGTTTATTTACACTAAATATTGTTTTCTCAAAATAAAAAACGTTGTGGAACAAGATCTATCTAACACCCATAAAGCAAGAAAGTTTTAGAGCACACAGCAAAAATGACTGGTAAAACACTAGTTGTATTGAGTCTCATTTACAGAGACACTACTATCAATCGTCCTGTCTCCATAGCACAGCACAACTGCTAATGCATATAAAATATGATGATATGTATGGCTAGCAATACTCAATAGGAAATTGAAAACAGCTAATATTATACTGGGGATTTCATTATTAACATTTATTGGTAATACTGATACATACAATGGGAATTGGGGGGCTAAGATAAGAAAGATGGAACACAATATACAATAATGTAATTAGTTGAACAAATTTGAAGGCAAACCTTTTTATGAACATTGTCACATCACCCCCCCCAATCAAGTTAGTGTAGTTTTCCCTAGCTTACCTAACAGCAACACTACTCAAGCCACCTCTGTACTAATAAGCCTCTTTTGATCTGAAACCGAAACTTTGAGCTTTGTTTCTTGACTCCAATAGTGTGGAGATTGTGAAGTCAACAATGGCCACATAACGTTCCTCTGTCGTGATGTTGGTTTCTTCTTGAAGGTCTTTGTGTGTTGTCTTATGATTCCATTAACCGCCTTTAGGTAGTTACTTGAGTCATGGTCTCTAAGGATTGTGCCATCGGACCCATAAGCTGTTGGATGTTGTAACGTTTCTATTGGGTGTGGGGAGTTTAGGAAGGCCCGAATAGCATTAGCCGCCTTGGTCTTGGTGGAACCAGAATTAGAATTATTAGACATAGCGTACAAAGCGGTCCCAGGAGGGAGTAAAGGATGATGTGGCGACGAGTTTTCATCCGGTTGGAGTATAAACATTTTCCCAAGCGGCGTATATAACAAGCTCTGCATGATGTATGCAAAGAGATAGAGATATTGGTATAGGACAGGAGGAGAGGAAGTA
Source organism: Lactuca sativa (assembly GCF_002870075.4). NCBI lineage: Eukaryota > Viridiplantae > Streptophyta > Magnoliopsida > Asterales > Asteraceae > Lactuca > Lactuca sativa. The sequence goes on from NC_056629.2 coordinate 2,649,343, forward strand.
AGGAAGGAGTTACTTACATTTCTATTTAGGCAGGGATGAGAGCGGAAGGTGGGGCATAGACGTTTGAGTAATTGGGCAACATGGTTTGGGTAGTTGCATGAAAAAGCCCTGGGGACGATGTCTCTATGCATCATGACACAGTGAATGTGGTTTTCGTGTAGCCCCAGGCGGTCGAGAATCTTTTGACCGTTACAGAAGACAAAGGGGGAACCAAAGGTGACGACGGGCCGTAGAGCCGAGGCCTTGACAACTTCCCTGGTGAGCAGCATCAGGTTCACCAGTAACGACAGGCTCCCCCCAAGAGAATGCCCCGTGAATTGAAGCTTTGCTCTTTCACCGTATCTCTCCACATGCTCTACAATATGTGGCATCAATTGCTCATATATTCCCTTTGCAGCCTCGTATATTCCCCTATGAACTAGCACCTCTGTTCCCTGTAACATTTTTCTACTTCATTATTATATATATGCTTTTTCTCATTCTCAACCACCTGATTTGCTTACCTCAAACTTAGTCGGTTCAAAGAAGAGATTTGCTTGCCATGATGCCACTGAATCTGAACCCTGCAATTGCCAGTAATTCCCAAATCAGATTAATAATCTTTGATTCAAGTAATAACTTATCCAAAGATTTGATTCACACTTAAACCAATAATAATAACAAATACTTGAAAGCCATCGACTCCTTTTATAGTTAGGGAGCCCACTCTATCTATTAAAGACATATAAATTCTTCTTTCGATATTAGCCTGCAATTTAAAAAAAAAAGTACCTACCTGGATGACAAAGCAGCGAGTGTATATACTGGAGTCGTCACAAATAAACCATTCACAAGGAGAGGAGTGAATGGACTGAAGATCCTTTGCAGCCTCCTGTTTTTCTTTCTCAGGTGCTGCAACAACTGCTGTCATAGTGGAAGCTGCCATATACGCAGCCATCTCTGAATTGTAGACTCTTGGATTTGGACAGTAATCCGCAACATCATCTTCCTTGTGTTTTGGTTCAGACACGAGGTTTATAAGCCCACCTGCATGGGATCTTACATATGTTGCTGCCGAGGCTGCTATCTCATAAGCTGAAGTACGGTTTATTCGCTTCATTTCCTTTTCACTCACACTCACACTCACAGGTAAGCAAACCGAGTCAGCTGCCATGGCTTCAGCTAAACCTTTCTTCTCCAGCGAAGACGTTACAAATGTCAAATCATAGTATCGTCTCAAGTCGTCCTCCTACAATCATGTCACAATTTTTTATATTTTTACCCAATATTGGAAAGACTATATAGATATGTATACCTCGATTTCTGGGATAACATAGGCCATGTTACAGAGAAAAGCCAGTTGTGAGAAATCTTTGGTATCAGACCAAGAAACTTTATCCAACAGCTGGGAAAATGTTTCCTGATTGATGCTTTCAATACCTTCATCATCGCTATAATCCACTTCACATCCATCATCTTCATCATCACACTCTTTTTCTTCATTGTCGCCATTGATTTCATTACTCTGTTGTTTCTGAACCCATCGGCTTCGAATCTCCATTAACCTCTCTACCCAGTTAGCTCTTTTCTTCTCCATTTCTATATCGCTGCTCACATCTGTCAATTCATGACAATGTGTCTCTTCTGAATCGGTCTCAAACAGCAGTGCCTTGAGGGAATTGGGGATGATAGAACGCGATAGATTGAAGTCGAAAATTCCCATGGAAGGGCTGTTTTTCAACTTAGGCTGATTCATGGAGGCCTTAGCTGAATAGCATAGATTGTTGTCGGAGTATGCTCTTTGAATTCTCGCATGTTGTCTTAAATTTTGACCCGAGATTGAGCGGTTAAGGATGTGTGGTCTCTTTCCTGTTATCGGGCTTTCCGGTTGGCTTGAAACCGATATACTACTACTGCATGCCATCATCAACAACAATTGATTCTTCAGATACCCTGAAACATAACATAACATAACATACACTCTCTTTGATTAACACATGTTTATGTTCTCATGTTATTCTCTGCACCCAAAACAATCAAGGCATAAAAGATTATATACAGAAAACCGGAACCTCGGAAACACCGACAACATAGATCAGTTCCCTTTTTTTATTTCACCAAAGCAAGCAAGCAACACTTATTCTGAGGATGATTCGGCTTCTTATAAGATACTAAATTAAGTTAGTAATAATAATAATATAAACAGACATATCGGGGTGGTTTTGTTTTTGTCTGACCCTTGAAACTATCACACACTTCCAAACTTTGACCGGGTGACGTTTATAAATTGGGTGATGGGTTAAAAAAGGAGACGTGGATTACTTGTAATAGGCAAAACCCGAAACCCGTTCTATCCATCCGATCCGTTCCGAATTCGGGTAGAACAGGTAATGGGTATGAACATTCGGGTAATAGGTTAACCCGATAATAATATAGGTCGGGTTTTAGGTATGAATATTTATTTTTGGGTATACCCGAATACCCAAATTCGTTTTTTAAATAATACCAAATATACAATGCAATCGCGTACGCACACTTCAAATAAAACAAAACTGTTCGTTTCCTTCTTATGAACGACGGCTCAACAGTCAACGCAAACTTGCAAAGGGAATACGACACTGAAGCTAAAGTCCTGAACCGTCATCACAATTCTCAGTTTCTCTCTATCGCACGTAATGTAATTAAAAAAGTACATAATAATTTGTATTGTTACTATAGATGTACTTGTTAATTATATGGAGTAATTTCCCACCCAATTTTTTATTAAACCAACCAACATATAAAAAAAAATATCAATAAGTGTTATTTAAGAAATTTTCGGATATACCCGATAATTACCCGACCCGACCTCAAACCCGAATACCCGAAACCCGAAAACCCGAATTACAATATAGGTCGGGTATCGGGTATTATTTTCTTAAGGAAATACCCGTTCTACCCGAAACCTGAAAATTTTACCCGTACGACACCAGTAACAAAGCAAGAGCAACTACCAATCAAAGAGAATGCTCTAATTTATTTGTCTGGTAGCTGTCTTGTCCTATACTAGTAGTAGTATAGCATGTATGGAGTTGATATCAATGTGACGAAACTTTAGTATTAGCGTTCTCTTTGCTTGAAGCATCCGTCCGTTAATTTGTTCCAATATAACAGGACAAGTGAAAACAAATCACATCATCATCATCATCATATTTATATAAAAACTAAATCCAATCATCACTGCTACCTGAGTCGAATACTATACATTTTCTCACACTTCAGGAGGTCATCCGTACAAATATTCTAAGGAATTTACAACAACTACAAAAAGGAAAAATTCTGTATTCTGCCATGGCGATACAATCAGATACCTAATCTTGTCCCTCCGTAAAAAGACTATGCATGGGTTCATCAAACTAGTTGTTTACTTTTTTTTTTACTCAAAAAATGATTATTAAGAAAGAGAATATGTATTATTATATATGTTTTTTTTCTGTAAATATAAAATGGGACTTCCAGGTGTAAAAGTGTTGCACAAATAAAAGTTAGAATAAAAAGCTGTATAATGTTAGAATAAGAAGTCAAAGTATAACGATACCTTTATTTTGTTACTTTGTTTCCACCAAGGTTATACTGTTTCGTGTTTGGAGTTGTAATAATCTAATCTACAAACAATTTAGTCTTCTTACATTTGGACCTTCTTTTCTCCAAAGATAAGATAAAGATTTGTATATGTTTAGGTGTAGAGTTGTTCAAACTTGTTCTTAACAGTTAACACTTCCAAGTTCCAAGTATTTTTCTAGATACCTTTGTTTTGGGATTTTGTTATCAGTACACCCATACGAAATATAGTCCATTTTCAAAATATATAGAATTTTTAATATATATTAGGGAAAAGTTCCAATAAAAATAACCACAAAAAGATGAGAACCGGTCACTCACATTTTAATGCTGACATAATTTTTATTTTGTAGTTTTCTTTTTAACACTTGCTGATTATAAAAAGAACATATTAAAATTAATAATTTCTCATTCTTTAAAATTGGATATCAATATTGTCATATTTTTTAAAGCAAAAGTAAAATTATGTTATATCATTTACAGTTTAATAAAAATGGTGATCATTAAACTCTGTGAATGTTGTTAAATAATTTTTATATTATAAAAAATACCGATATTGATATTTAACTGTAGAGTAGAAAAAGTTATTATTTTGATATGTTTCGTTATTTTCTAACAATATTCAAGTGTAAAAAAATTAAAATTATTATATTTTACATGATTGGTTCTCATCGTTCCTAATTTTTTTGTGGTTCCAATTTGAATTGTTCCTTTCAATATTAACATATTTTAAACATTTACATGCAATACGATATATAAATTAAAAATATAGCTATTTAATCAATGTAGGAGGGGAAGATTATCTTAATATTAATAATTGATACATGACTTATGCTAAACATTTATCCATAAAACGTGTTTTTTTTTTTTTTTTTTTTAAATGTTAAAGAATATGCACTATTTTTGTACCATAACAACTATCATTAAGTTTGAGATGTATAATTAGTTTATCAGTTCACTCATTATTTTGTTTTTGCAAGCAATTTAGTTTCATATATTAGATAATCCGATGTCATTTCTTCCTAGGTTTTTATCCAATCAAATTATATAATTATCGATCCTACTAGAGGCCTATAATGAGTCCATATTTTCCGAGTAAATTATAGTTTTGGTCACTATGGTATACATCTTTACGTAGGTTTGTCATATTTTTGGAAATTTAACACCATTAATCCTTATGTCTAGTAAATCCTCCTATTTTAGTCTCTCTTCTGATTATCATCTATACCATTCCTTTAAGTATTTATGAAATGATTAAAATACCACTAGTTTTGTCTTTTCTAATTTTTGACATTACTATCATCTCTGGGACTATTTCTATAAAAGATTGAAAAGATGTCTAAAAGCTTTCTACAAACCATCAACTATGCTATTCACCTACGCCCCATTTAGCAAAAATAAGCTAGTTTATAAGCTTATTTGTTGTAATTTACTGTTCCATAAAACTATAAAAGTAGTTTATTTTAACTTATGAACTAGCTTATAAGCTAGCTTTTAATAAACTACTTTGAGATAGATTTTGATAAGTTTATGAAGTTTTTAAAAAATATTCCAAATGTGTCCTTAATTATATCTAGTCTTTTTTTTCTTTTAGTTATATATCTAAAAGTCCATTTATATCATTTTACATTCTAGTCTAGCTTATAAACTATTTTTATTAAACATTATTAATTCATATGCTAGTTTATCAGCTAAAAATTAGCTCATTAGCTAGTCTGTCAACATGACCTTAGTACTCTCTCTGTCTCTTCCATTTATGAAAGTCCAACACCACCTACTCCGCCTCCTTTCACCTCTGGCATGGCATTGGAACCACCTTAACCACCCCTTCACGATGGACCTCCTCTCACACACCTCCACCTCCGACCACCGACTCTCCCTCTCTCATATGCAAACGACTCTCTCTTATGTATCTTTTGCCTATAATCCGACATCCATCTCTTTCTCTCCCCCTCTCTCTCTCTCTCTCTCTCTATATATATATATATATATATATATATATATATATATATATAGGTTCAAATGTGGATTGACATCTATTGTACGGACGTGTGGGCAATGTTATTCTGTAAGAATGACAAAGAAAATATGTTGTTTGATTATATTAATACGTTCAATCTTACATAACTATTGTCATTATCACACATTATTACTAATTAAATCATCTATAAGGTTATTATATACTTATTATTATTATTCTCATTTTGTCGAAATATTGTCAGAATGTTTATTGAGTCGTATTCTGTCAGAATGAAAATGAGTGAAAAACGATGTGTGAGAACAAAAATGAATAAGAATTAATGAGAATGCATGAAAATGATGATATTTTTGTAAGGTTGAACGTATTCGCATTACTAAACAACTTATTCTCTCAGTAATTCTCATCGAATAGCACTGTCCACAGTCCATACAATAATTGTCCATCCACATTATAACCTAACCCTATATATATATATATATATATATATATATATATATATATATATATATATATATATATATATATATATCCCCTTTACAACATCGGCCTCTGGGCGAAGATTAGTGCAACTCCAATTTTTATTTTTGGGTTCAACTCCGGACGCTGGAAACTTACAAATATGGTGTGGCCTTAGGATAACCATGAGGCTATGGTGGTCTCGAATTGAATCTTGTTTTGGTCTATCTACAATGTTGTTATGGAATTCAACTTCAAATTGAACAAGTGTTAGGTTCGTCAAAGTGGAAACATAGTGTAAGGTGTTCGGTAGTGGCCCTTGGTTCTGTAGGATACATTGGGCAGTAAGGAGAGAGGGAAAGAGACGTGCGATAGTTATGGTGCAGGTTGTTGAAGGCGGTGAGAGGAAAGAGAATAATAGGTAGGGAAAGTTGGTGATGATGAAGGTCAAAAGAGGGGGAGTGGCCTTTATCTCCAAGACTAAAGACCCACTCACTTTTAATGATTATAGGTCGATTAGCCTCATCAGCTGCCTCTATAAATTATTTACTAAATCCCTTGAAAATCGCATAAAAAAGTCAAAAGTTAGGTGGTTGACTAAATTCAAACAGGTTTTATAAAAGTGCGCAAGATCCTTGATGGTCCGTTGATCATAACAAAATTTGTTCTTGCGCAAAAAAGACAAGAAAAAAGTATACCTTCTCAAGGTGGACTTCGACAAAGCATTTGAATCTATTAATTGGAACTACCTTGATTTTATTATGTCTCAAATGGGGTTCGAGAACCGATGATGATTTTGGGTTAGGGGTGCCTTGCTTCTTTGAGAGCATCTATCCTCATCAATGGCTCACCAACTAGGGAATTCCCTATTCCAAAGGTGATTGCCAAGGGGACCCTCTATGTCCTTTTCATTATTGCTATGGAGGGATAAAACATGGCTATGAGATCGGCTTCTCAACTTTCCCTTTTTCATGGCATTCAAATCCCAAACAACGGGCCTTCTATTTCACACCTTTTTTATGCCAATGATGCACTTTTTCAGGTGATTGGACTAGTTCTAGCTTTATCATTTTGGCTTAGATTCTTAGATGCTTCCATGTCTCTTTCAACCTTAAAGGTGAACTTTCATAAGTCCAGGGTGTTTAGAATCGGAGTGTCAAACAACGAGATTGTCAACTGTGCTCATATTCTTAGTTGTGAGGCAACTTCCTTTCCATTTGTTTATCTAGGTGTTCTGGTTAGCGCCAACATGTCTTTAAAACGCAACTGGAAACTTATAATTGAGTGTGTCCATCACAAGTTATCCAAGGGGACCCTCTCTCCCATTTCCTTTTCATTCTTGCTATGAAGAGGTTAAGCATGACTATGAGATCGGCTTCTCAACTTTCCCTTTTCATGGCGTTCAAATCCCAAACAACGAGCCTTCTATTTCACACTTTTTTTTGCCGATGACACACTTTTTTAGGTGATTGGACTAGTTCTAGATTTATCAAGTTGGCCCGGATTCTCAGATGCTTCCATGTCTCTTTCGCCCTTAAGGTGAACTTTCATAAGTCCATGGTGTTTGGAATCGGAGTGTCAGATAACAAGATTGTCAGTTGTGCTCATATTCTTGGTTATGAGGCAACTTCCTTTCCTTTTGTTTATTTAGGTGTTCTGGTTGGCTCCAACATGTCTTTAAAACGCAACTGGAAGTCTAAAACTCTTTCATTTGGGGGTAGACTAAATTTGGTCAAGTCTGTGTTGTAAAGAAGAGAAAAAATCTTAATTTCTGTTATTTATGGTGTCTTGTGGTGCATGTGGAATACAAGAAACCACAAAGTATTCAACAAGATTTACTCCTCTGCAACTAAAATTGTGGATTGCATCATCATTATAGTGTTTAATTGGGTCAATTTTAAGGATGGTTTTGGTGTTTGTAAACGGATCAATTGGGTTTGTTGCCTTTTAACATTTTATAAGTTTTTGTGGTGTTCCCTTTTTGTCGACTTTCCTTCTCTTAGGCAGGTCTTTATCTTTCTATAAATTTCGATGTTTAAAAGAAAAGCTCTAAAAATATTATGGGTATATATTATAAAATTTTGCTCACTGTTTTCCTAATTTAATTTTAATTATGTCTCTCTTTCTCTTTGGAAGCTTTTAATAAAGTGAGACATAATAATTGTCAACAAGTATAGAAACAAGAATAAATGCTAAAAAGCATGGGCGGTATCTGTATATGTATTTGATGCATTTGGGTCCATATATAATTAGGCCCCGTAACAGTGTTTCTTCCATATAAAACTGACAACTCACGAGACATATGACTTATGAGAATCTGGTCCCACTTAAGTCTTCACTGATAAAATACCAAAATATAACATAGTACTATAAAGTACTATTACATAATGAATACTACTAGTATATAACTAGAACTATATGAGGAAAAAATATACTAGTGACAACCGGACAATAATTGCTGTCTAGAATCCAGATGAATTGCTCTGTCAACTAAATAATCAAGTAGGACTATTATTTTCTTGCTAGTTACATGTTAAAACTACTACAGTATTAAGAAAATTGCAAATTCTTTTGAAAACAATAATATTTAATGTAGAATCGACTAAATAAACAAATATTATTTTCATAAAAAGTAAGTAGTAACTTGTATAATTAATTAATTAATTATTAAATAAACGTTTTACACATTGATCACGAACATCTTAAGAATTACGTGCATAACTAATAGCACAAATTAAAACAAGTGAATTTTGAATCAAATTAGCATCATTAAAGTGGGGACATGCATACACACAACACAACAGCTAGCTGCTAGCCCATCAATATCATATTGAATAGTTCAATCAATATAGATTAGCAGCAAGCGCATGACACAACGGAAACAAATTAAGTTTGTTAACCGCTCAAGTTATACACAAATTCCATCGATTTGCAGGATTTTTCTCAAACAGTAATTTCATAAACAAAATCCCAATACATACCTTATACCTTGAAGACCAATCTGCGATCAAACTCAAGTTGTTTCCGTAACGTATTGAATCGGACTTCAAATCTGTAACAATTACACCAACAATTAATTGATTAAACCAACTATCAATTTTCACCCAACCTCCTATATTTAACTCAGCATTCCGATCATTTGGATCCATCGGTCGATACATGAAATATATATCTCCATGAATTGCTTGTTTCTGTCATTATTTATTTTGTGTTGTTGAGAGAGAGAGAGAGAGAAAGACGTACATGTCCTTCTGCGATACATAGCTCCAATCGACGGAGAACTTTCGCAGTAGGAATACGAAATATGAACATAAAATATCACGACGAATTTCATAAAAAAAAATTATTAACCAAACGAACGCTCCAAAATTTTATCAGCACTCAATTCAGTTGGGTATATATCTCGATTAAAAGCGTCTTTTTTTTATGTATGATCGGTGAGAGACAGAGAAAAACTTACATGTCCACTGCTGCGAAAGCTCCAATCAATGGAGAACTCCCGCAGCAGGCTTGCGATCGAATGTATATATTTATGATGAGTTGATCCAAGCTTTTCTTCTAGAATTGATCAATCTATCGGTTGTCTCACAAGTTTCTCAAACAATTTTCGATAATTCAAATACGCATATGTATAGAAAAATACCCACAAACACAATATTTTCTTCTTCTCTCTCAAGAAGGAAGGAGAGATTAAATTTTGGGTCACACTCTTTCTGTGGTTAGTGAGATCTGGTAAGACTTTTTATATGGCCACCTAAGAGAGAGAGAGAGAGAGAATCTCCTCACGTGGTTTTTCGAGCTTGCCACGTACCCTGACCAATTTTATTAATATTATTTTGACCTTTTTGCCCTTTTGCATTTTTAATCATGAATTAAGAAATGTCAAAATTAGAATTACCAATGGAGTAAGTTTTGACTCTAATTCGTTTCAAATCCTTAAAAATTTTACGGGTTTAAATTTTAATTTTTGATTCGTTTATTCGTTTAAGGCCCATATCCATTTACCCTTTTATTAAATAGGTTGAGTATGAATCATTGTCAATTCGTTCAATTTACAACCCACACATATATATATATATATATATATATATATATATATATATATATATATATATATATATATATATATATATATATATATATATATATATATATAGGCATACTTAGTCATAAGAGTCATGCATGATCTTAATACTTTATGTTAATTTTATCTCAAATAATGAACCAAAGGTGCCTAATTAGCTTAAATATTTCATTTTCAGTAACAAATACATGCTCGGATGGAAAAGGAAGCGGAACTAGCGATTGGAGGCTTGGATCTTGGATTTTGAAGAAAGAAGGATGTTGTTGGACAGCTTGACCCCTCGTTAGTGTTTTGGCCATATCTCATGAACCGTAACTCCGATTGACGAGATTCAAAATGTTCTGAAAACTAGACACAATTTCGGACAGCTTTCTTGTTTTGAGAAAATGCTGATTCCAAACGAACTCGGCGAGTAGGCCATCAACTCGGCGAGTTGGTCAGAAGTTTCACGATTCTTGACTTTGCCTTGTCGTACACGGGATTTTAAGTGATGGATTCGGCGAGTAGGTCACTGGACTCACCGAGTAGCCCCTGTTTTCGGAATATATATATATATATATATATATATATATATATATATATATATATATATATATATATATAGAAACGCTTCTCATTCGAACCCTAACTAATGGGGGAAGTTTAGGACGATTTTTGGAGGCCAGAAGGGTTCTTAGAAGCTGTGGTTTTCGAGATTTCAACCTAGATATCAACTTGGAATAAGATCAAAGGCAATAACACACTACTTTTATCTTAATCTTTTGCATAAACCATGTTTCAATCATTAGATTATGTTTTTAGTTTGTTATTTGCTGTAGATATGAGCTAAAAACTCATAACTTCTGTTTAGGATAAATGATTTTGTGATTATGGTTTGATTTATGGTAGGATTGATTTAATATTGGTGATTTTGTTGATTCTAGCGTGTTAAAGAACCTTATGTGTGAATGATAACCATTTTTCTGTTTATAGGAAGATAATTAAATAGTATGAACATCTTTTAATTGTCAACCTCATATGTTTATGTGACCACTTTATCATATGTCTAGGATTAATGAACATGAAACTAGAATTAATAAGAAAAATAGGTAAATTCATGTGTGAGCTTGTGTGATGACCATTAACAAGAGGTTAACTAAATGACGAAATTAGTTAACCATTACAAGTCTAAATTAACCCGAATAAATAACCTAGTGAATTGAATTAAATAGACAACTGACCACTGTTTGAGTTAGTTTGTTCTCTAAGGATTAGTGCAGCGAACGTGAATCTAATTACTTGAATCGGTAGCCATTAAAAGAATTAATTCATTGCACTATTACCATAATATCAACCATATGATCAATTGAGTTGAACTAAACAGAAGTTCCCTTAGTTATTGAATTTAGTTGAATCTTTGCTTATCTAGTTTTTAGTTAAGTAGTCTAAGTATTAGTTGGTAAGTTTCTAGTCTTGCAAAACTAGAGAAACCCCCTTTCTATTACTTGTTTTATTTAGATAATATTAGCATTTATTTTAATTGTTTACCGTTCCCTTTGTTCGATACCCTACTTGCTTGAACTATATAACTAATCGATAGGTACATTGCCTTTCATGTGTTTATTTTGTGTCTAAGTTAGTAGGATTAAAACTAGTTGGTTTCACACACATCAATATATATATATATATATATATATATATATATATATATATATATATATATATATATATATATATAACACCAAAGTATCCAATTGTATGTCCAAGTAAAATGTCATTATTATTTTATTGGATTTTAAGTATTAAGTAATGTATATATTGTTTAAGTAAACATTTTATCTTTTTTGATAAATATTATTTTGTGGAACACATTAAAAATGTGAAATTGTAATATTGAAAAGAGTCGGGTTAATGGGTCGGATATTTGTTGATTCAGAGGATACGGGTATCGATTCGATTATTTAAAACCCTGACGGTTATTGGAGCGGGACGGGTAAAGTTTTTGAATTTTTTAAATGGTTTGGATTAAGGGTGATTCGCTCCAGACCCGCCTCATTTACAGGTTTAGTCAATAAGTAAGTTTATTTGCTTTCTTTTTCATAATCTAAAACTTTTAAGCAAGTTTGCTAATTTAATTATTTAAATCTAAAGGAATACGATCAAGACTTTATAAAGGTGAACGAGCATGATAGGTTTTTGGAAGAATGAATTACCACGATAACCATCTTTGTCGCTTTGTTCATATTTAGGTATTTTTCTTTTGTACACGTTTGACCATTTAACTTGTTATATGTGTTCACATATTATCATTGTCACCGGCTATAACAGATAACATTGGTAATATGTGAACACATTTAACAAGTTAAATGGTCAGATGTGTACAAAAAAATAAAGTTGCCAAAATATGAACAAAACAAAAAATTTTGTGAAATATTTTATATAGCCTCTTATATATTTTTTTTCTTTTGATTTGAAGCATATATAATATTCTTTAAGTAAACAGTAACTAACAATAAAATTAAACATGTAACAATAAGTATGGAGGGTCTTTTACAAAGTTAAAAAAAATATTTTGTAGCAAATAAAAAAACAAAAAAAATCTATATAATGTAAATGTTTTAAAATTATTACAACTTTTTAATACTTTTTTATTAGAAGTTTATAAACTTTTAATTTTTCTAATACAACATTTTAAACTAATATTTAATGAAAGTATTTTAAAATGCTATAAAAAAGTATTAAAGTGTCATACAAAATTTGTGAAACACTTTAAAAATATTGTAAAATAAAGTTTTGAAATAATTGTATGAAAGTTATAAAAAAAATTGTATGAAAATGTAAAAAAAGTTAAAAACTTATAGGATATTTTTTAAACATTTATAAAATATTTGGTTTAAAAACACTTGTATTAAAATTATATGAATGTTTAAAAAAGGTTAAAAAAAATTATAAGCAAAGTTTAAAACATTTATTAGAAAAACTTATAGAAAAAATATTATAAAAATGTTGTAAAAAATTATAAAAGGTCTTACGAAATTTATAAAAAAAATGTTCATATTTAGACAAAAAATTTCATAGTTGATCATTTAACTTATTAAATGTGTTTACATATTACCATTGTCACATGTTATAGCAGGTGAGAGTGGTGAAGCAGATGACAATGGTAATATATCAACAAATTTAACAAATTAAATGTTCAAATATATACAATTTTTTTTTGCCTAAATGTAAACATGCCTGTCAAGTTATTTTCCCTATGCTTTTATTTGTAGTTTTCACAAATATATCTTTTAAACAAATTAATTTGTAACGGACTTTGAGTTCTTTTTAATCAAATTAAAGTATTTATTGCATATTAATAAAAATATATTTCAATTATCAAATATATATATATATATATATATATATATATATATATATATATATATATATATATATATATATATATATATATATATATATATATATACACGGTTATGTTATTGTGTTCTAACTATCTATTGTATGCATGTAGGATTGATTCTAGATCAATCATTTTAATTATTTTAAGAAAGTAATTAATATATATTACTTGTTGAAGATATAATGAATATTAATAAAATCTTCAGCATTTAATATGCAATAAATATATTCTTAAAATAACTAAAATGATTGGTAAATGCACATAGAAACATTTGAATATATATATATATATATATATATATATATATATATATATATATATATATATATATATATATATATATATATATATATATATATATATAAAATAACACTATTATATAACTAGTAACTTTCTCATCTAGGTGTGCAATACAAAAACTTGAAAATATAGAAGGAATTCCAAAACCAAAATAAATCCAATATAAGATACGAATTTAGTTTAAACTAAAAGAATCTTGAAACAAAACAAATGACGTCCATAGAATAATCCAAATGTATATTGAAGCAAAAGGGCATTATGGGGATTCCAGATATATTATGCCAGTGAAACATGGGCCAAATGTGCGGTTGCATGTAATGTAGGTTAGTGATTGTGGCCCCCTTTTCGCAGTCTTTTTAAGAATACCAGCAGCTAGCTATATATGGCCTGTAAACCGTAGCTGTTTAATTCGAAAGGCGTTGGGAGCTGGAATCATAAACAACGCTTTCCTGCTTGGCATTCAGTGCGTAGGACACGTGTCGTAAAATATGGCTAGCTTTTCTGTATCGTCCTTCATTAATACGGATGACCAAGGTATTAACGTAGCCCATATTTATTGTATTGGATATTGTATTTGATTGTATAGTCCATTAATTAGAATGTATAGCCCATTTATGTTATAGCCCACTCTATGAGTGTATCTTTATTTATTTATTTATTTATTATTATTATTATTATTATTATTATTATTATTTCTCTTCCGATCCTCATAAGCTGAAGGCTAAATCCTAGCCATTGTCGGCCGAACCTCCCTTCTTCTACTTCTTTCTACCTTCAGCTCTCCACCATGGGTGATGCCACTATCCCTCTAACAAATCAAAAACCGTAAGAAATCACAAGCATCAAGGCGTATGTACCTCTAATGATCTTATGAACTAAACTATGATGCAAGGCGGATGACAAGATTTATTTGAAACTCATTGTCATGGGTTTGGTGTTCTAGGATTTTCCAAGGACTCCTCCAAACCCACATCCTAGACCAATGAAGAATGGTACAGGTGTAACGTCTGGTTTCTGGTATGAATTTAATTCCAATTATTTGCATTTTCTTGGAGGACTCGTCGAGTTGGAAGCCTCAAATCGACGTGTCGAATTTGTTTTGGTCGCGGAGTTTAATGAGTCAACTCGACGAGTTGATGTGCCTCAACTCGGCGAGTTGGCAGCTGAGAAGGAAACCCTAATTTTAGGATTTTGCACCCTATTTAAACCATCCACAGTCGGTCATATGTTGGAAGTAAATATGAATCAAGACTATCATGAAGTTGGCTTGTAGATATCTAAAATGTTGGACATAACAAGAGTTGCTACAACACTCATGAGTGCTCATAAGTTTTGAGTATCAGATTAAATCCACGTTTATTTGACTCACTTCATGGATTTTATCACGAGTGATCATGAGACGATAATATCTTATATTCTTCAAACCTAGAGATATGAGTTGTTGACTATGAGTTGGTTATACATTGATTGCACGAAAACACATTGCTAACTCAATGTTATAAAACGTGCATTTGTGTATGATTCAACAAGTAGTAGAACAAGCATATGAGTCGAAGTTTATCCATTCATTTTACCCTTAAAGGAATAAAAGCGATATATGTGGGCCCTCGATGATTTAGTGATGACACCCCGAAGTGCTTGGCCAAGCCTGGACTGATTTGATTTGTTCAATTAGTCGGTCGTCATAAATCGAAAATCGAGAAACAAAAAATGGACTGAGAGAATGATTATAATCCATGTCTCAGTTCATATGATATCTAGAATGGAGGAATATATGATCCTTTATCTAATGGACAAGTCATTGACTAGATCAGAGTTCGACAGCGGCTTTAAGAGCCACGATTGCTTGTCGGGTTTTGGAGTCATACGCAATAATAATTTTAGACTTATCCAAGTGGGAGACTGTTGGATTAGGGTGTAACATCCCAAAAATACGAGCCAAAATTTTCATTTTTAAAAACATGTACTTAGCAAAACCTTAGAAATAAAACATTCAACAATCATATCATTTCACAAAAGATGTTGCATATCTGGAAAACATTTTTATAAAACATAAAAGTGTCAGAGTACAAGTCCCCAGGTGACAGCATAAAGCGGAATATAGAGCACGTGTGTGATGTACCGCTACCGCGCCAGCTCCTTCCCCTTCGAAGAAGAGGTACCTGAAACCAAAACTGAAAACTGTAAGCACAAAGCTTAGTGAGCTCCCCCATAATACCTCATAACATACAAACATACAAACATACAATGAACAGCTAGGACATACGGGCCTCGCCCACACTCATGAAGATACGGGCCTCGCCCACACTCCGCTAGCCGGGAGATACGGGCCTCGCCCACACTCCACTATCTGGGAGATACGGGCCTCGCCCACACTCCATTCTCAGAGAGATACAGGCCTCGCCCACATTCCGCTGCTAACCCATAATATACAAGTATCACACAGACAACAAGTATAGACAACTCTATCGTATTGGCATATATCATAATCAACTCAACCAAAAGATACGGGCTCGGCCCACACTCTAATACTAACATCTCGTCTATACGGGCCGGCCTTGGTGCCTTAGACCCGTTACTACTGGAAGGAAACTCACCTCAATGTAACTACTGATCTGCGTGGAAGCTGACTGTCTGTTGCTGCTGCTGCCGCTCCGGAAATCCTCCCGCTATAAATCCCACAAAACCCTTAGTCAAATACTACTAACCGAACTTAGGGTAAAATGACCATTTACCCTTAACAAATCACGAGCCAAGTCAAGTCAACTGTCAGTTGGCCCGACTCGCCGAGTTGACTTGCCAACTCGCCGAGTCCTTATCTCTTGTCCGACCCTAAACCCGTCTCTACTCGTCGAGTTAAGCATTGACTCGACGAGTTCTCCTTATAAACTAAAGGCCAATAGTCCTTCATCCTACTCGCCGAGTTGTATGAACAACTCGCCAAGTTGTTCTTGAGGCAAGAAGATTGCCTTGAACGCGCCGAGTCATGGCACTGACTTGCCGAGTTGCTTCACGAGTGAGTCTAGTTTCCGAATCGTTGAGTCCTATCCCACGACTCACCACTCCACCCCGCAAGCACGAAAAGGGGGAAACTCGGGGACTCACGGCTCAACTCGCCGAGTCAGATGACCGAATCGCCGAGTCGGCCACATGCAAATACTATACACGTGATTCTGCTTGAATCCAGCTTATGCTATTCATAGATCTGGGTTCCTAGGGCATGAATAACACGTAAAGTTTCCAACTTTACGTGTAAATATTCACCAATGAAGGTTTTATGGCTCAAAATGCACCAAAAGAGTAGATCTAGGGCTTTCATGCAATATGGCTCCATAAAGGCAGTAGATCTAAGCTCCTGGAGCTCGATCCCACCTAGATCTAGAGGCTAACAACTTATTACAAACCATAAGGCACAAAACAAGCTTGGGAAAAACTCAAGAAGGACTTCCATGGAGCTCAAAAGGGACTAAAAGCATGAAAACAGAGGGAAAACGAGTTATACCTCAAGGAAAACACTAAGATAGCTCAAAGATGCTTGGTCTTCTCCTCTTCTTCTTGATCCACTCTTCTTCCCTCTCCAAATCTTCAAGAAAACACACTAAATGCTTCAAACTCACAATGAACAAGGCCTTGAACGAAGAATAGGGCTCTGAGGGTGAAGGGGGCGATCTTGGGGGCGGATAAGAGGGTTTAAATAGGGTGCAAACCCTTGAAATTTAGGGTTTCATCAGACAGCGAAGACTCGCCGAGTCCGGAATATGGACTCGCCGAGTCGCCAACTTAAACGCGTTCCGGGTCCCGTCTCTACTCAGCGAGTCGGACCTACAACTCGCCGAGTCCAAGGCTAAAAAAATGAAAAACACTAAGATAAATTTTACGTACCAGGAACCAGGTGCTACAAATCTCCCCCACTTATTTTAGACTTCATCCTCGAAGTCTACTGCTCGATCCTGAAACAGCTCGGGGGTAATGCTCCATTATTTCTTCCACCGGCTCCCAAGTCCACTCGGACCCCTTTCGGTGCTGCCACTGCACCTTCACTAACTCCACCCTCTTGTTCCTTAGATCCTTCGACTTCCGGTCAAGGATTGCGACTGGGCGCTCAATGTAATTCAGGCTGTCATCAACCTGTATATCCTCAAATGGGACCACCGCTGAATCATCCACGAGACACTTCCGCAGCTGGGAGACATGGAAGGTGTTGTGGATCTGGCTAAGCTCGGCTGGCAGATCCAGCCTATATGCCACCTTGCCCACCCGGGCTACAACCCTAAACGGTCCAATGTACCTCAGGCCCAACTTGCCCCGCTTCCTGAATCGAATGACGCCCTTCCAAGGCGACACTTTCAGGAGAACCATATCCCTGACCTGGAACTCCAGGTCTGATCGACGTTTGTCGGCATAACTTTTCTGCCGACTCTGCGCAGACTGAAGCCTGCTCTGAACCTGCTGGATCCTCTCGGTTGTCTTGAGCACCACCTCGGTGCTCCCCATGACCCTCTGGCCAACTTCACCCCAACATATCGGGGTCCTACACCTCCGATCGTACAACATCTCGAATGGAGGACGGTCAATACTCGCGTGGTAGCTATTGTTGTACGAGAACTCAGCCAAGGGAAGATAGGTATCCCAGTTACCACCGAAGTCTAGCATGCATGCCCGCAACATATCCTCCAAAGTCTGGATGGTCCGCTCACTCTGCCCATCCGTCTGTGGGTGAAAGGCGGTGCTAAAGTGCAGACGAGTGCCCAACTCATCATGACACTTCTTCCAAAACCTGGAAGTGAACCGCACATCTCGATCTGATATCATTGACACTGGCACCCCGTGCCGCGCCACTATCTCTCTGATGTAGATATCGGCCAACTTTTCGGCTGAGATACTTTCCTGAATCGGAATAAAATGGGCGCTCTTGGTCAATCGATCCACGATGACCCAAATCGAATCCACTCCTCGCGTCGTCCGGGGAAGCTTTGTGATAAAATCCATCGTAATATCCTCCCATTTCCACAACGGGATGTCCAACGGCTGCATCTTGCCATGCAGTCTCTGATGCTTGGCTTTGACCTTCCTGCAGGTCAAACACCGCTCGACGTACCACGCCACATCCCGCTTCATGCAGGTCCACCAATAGTCTAGACGAAGATCCCTATACATCTTCGTCTCTCTTGGATGAATGGAGAATCGGGATTTGTGCGCCTCCTCCATCAAGATCTGGCGCACGCCTCCATGATACGGCACCCACACCCTACGGTGTAGTGTCAACAACCCCCGACTATCATAATCGAAGGAGGTGACTTAACTCACTATTCGCTTACTCTTCCGATGTTCCTCCTTCATAGCCTCCTGTTGAGCCTCCCGAATCTTCTCCAACAGGGGAGTCACCACAGTCATCCTCATGCAAATATCCCTGATCGGCGCCGCCTTGTGACTAAGTGCATCGACCACCACATTGGCCTTCCCCGGGTGATAAAGGATCTCGCAATCATGATCCTTCACCACGTCCAACCACCGACGCTGCCTCATGTTCAGATTCGGCTGATCCATGAGGTACCTCAAACTCTTGTGGTCCGTGTAAATGGTACATCGAACCCCGTAGAGGTAATGCCGCCAAATCTTGAGGGAGAAAACCACCGCCCCCAACTCCAAATCAAGTGTCGGGTAGTTCGCTTCGTGTGGCTTCAGCTGCCTCAAAGCATAAGCAATGACATGCCCCCTCTGCATCAATACTGCGACCAAACCTGAGATCGACGCATCACAGTATACCACAAAATCCTCTACACCCTCGAGCAGGGCTAAGATCGGCGCCTCGCATAATCTCTGCCTCAAAATCTCAAACGCTGCCTGCTGCTTAGGCCCCCATCGAAAGACCACGACTTTCCTAGTCAATCGTGTCAGGGGTACGACTATCTTGGAGAAATCCTGAATGAATCTCCGATAGTAGCCCGCCAATCCTAGGAAACTCCGAATCTCAAATGGAGACTTCGGAACCTCCCATCTCATCACGGCCTCCACCTTGGCCGGGTGTACTGAAATCCCGTTCTGGTTGACGAGGTGCCCAAGAAACTGCACCTCGCGCAACCAAAACTCACATTTGGAGAACTTGGCGTACAAGCTCTCCCTCCTCAAGGTCTCCAAAACCTCTCTCAGATGCTCCTCGTGCTCTTCCTGCGTCTTGAAATAAACCAAGATGTCATCAATGAAAACTATCACAGACCGATCCAACATCGGTCTACACACGCGGTTCATGAGGTCCATGAACGCAGCAGGAGCATTGGTGAGCCCGAACGGCATCACCACGAACTCATAATGGCCATAGCGCGTCCGAAACGCGGTCTTCTGTACATCCTCTTCTCTGACCCTCATCTAATGATAACCTGAACGCAAATCGATCTTGGAGAACCAAGATGCTCCCTGCAGCTGATCAAAAAGGTCATCAATCCTCGGGAGTGGGTAACGGTTCTTCACCGTCACCTTATTCAGCTCCCGGTAATCTATACACATCCGATGTGACCCGTCCTTCTTCTTCACAAACAGGATCGGGGCTCCCCAGGGTGAACTGCTCGGTCGAATAAACCCCTTGTCTAGCATCTCCTGCAGCTGCGTAGACAACTCCTGCATCTCGGGAAGAGCCAACCGATAGGGTGCCTTGGCTATCAGAGCCGCACCAGGAACTAGGTCGATCCTGAACTCCACCTGGCGCTCCGGAGGTATTCCAGGAAGCTCCTCCGGGAACACATCAGCATAGTCTCGCACCACTGGAACCTCGTTCACCGTCGCCTTGCCCGTCTCCCGGGTATCCATAACATACGTGACATATCCCGTGTAACCCTGCTGAAGGTAGCGCCTAGCTCTCCCTGCTGAACATACTACAGGTCCACGTTGTGGCCTCTCGCCGTGGATCACCAACTCTCCCCCGCTTGGGGTCCTGACCCGCACTAGCTGCTGTGCGCAATCTATCACCGCCTTATTAGGGCTCAACCAGTCCATGCCTATGATCACCTTGTTCCCCCGCAAAGGGATGGGAACCAAATCCACCAAATAGCGCTCATCAAATAACCTTAGAACACAATCCCTGAATACTGTTGACGCTCGCACCGATCGATCATCGGCAATCTCTACCTCTAAAGGGTAATCCAACATGCCCGAAGACTCAGTAAACCTCTTGCTAAGCGCAAGGGAGACAAATGATCGGGTGGCACCTGAGTCAAACAACACCTGGACAGGAATACCGTTCACATGGAACGATCCTAATGCATATACACAAAGCACATATCAATATCATAACATCATAAAAATAAAGTAGAGGGAAAGAATCATACCCATCACCACATCGGGTGCGGCGCGTGCCTCCTCTGCCGTCAGCTGAAACGCCCAGCTCCTCACCACCGGAGCCTCTGCCTTGCCCTGCCAGCCATCTGTAATACGCAGGGTAGCTGGGGCTGGCGCCTTAACCGGCGCCGATACTGTCAACTGGGGGCAATTGGCCTTCATGTGGCCCCTCTGGTTGCAGTGGAAACACAGCAACTCAGATGTCTGAACAACTGAGACAGGAGCAGTACAATCCCTGCTAAAATTCCCCGCCTTGCCGCACTTGTAGCAGCCTGATGATCCCAACCTACATGCTCCCTCATGCGACCTGCCGCATTTCCCGTAGCGGCCCGGCCCTCCTTGGCCTTTCGGCCTACCATCTGATCCTTTGGGCTTCTTCCCCGAAGCCCCAGCCACCTGCCCCGCCTCTGCCTTCCTCTTTCAAATGTGCTCTAAATCAATCTCCCTTTCCCTCGCCCTGGAAATCATGGACTCCAGGGTTGGGCAAGCTGAAAAGCTAACATGCTCCCGGATGTCAGCCCGTAGCATGTCATGATAACGGGTCCTCCTCATATCCTCATCTCCCGCGTACTGGGGCACCAGTAATGGCCTCTCCCGGAACTTGGCGGTGATCTCCACCATAGTCTCCGTCGTCTGTCGCATGTCCAAGAACTCCCTGGCCAGCTGCTGAAGCTCGACAGCCGGCGCGAACTTCGCCCTGAACCTGGTCATGAAGTCCGACCAAGTCATAGCCCCGACAACCGAGGCTCCCAACGAGTCCCCCACGGACTCCCACCAATCCCTAGCTCGATCTCGTAAACACCCTGCTGCGAACCTCACCTTCGACCCCTCAGGGCAGAAGCTAATCATCTGTGCAGACTCAATGTCTGCAATCCATCGTCTGGCAGCTGTGGGGTCCTTCACCCCGTGAAAATCCGGCGCACCACTGCCCCGAAAGTCCTTGAAGGACAGCGTGCGAGATCCCGACTGGCCAGATGCCATGTCGCTCCTGAATGCCCGGAGGTGATCCTCCATCAACTCCAATATCCCTTCCTTGATCGACCCGAAGATAATGGGGGTCGACTCAAGGATGCCTCTGGTGATCTCTAACGCGATGAACTCGCGTAGCCCCTCATCTACTGGCTCGGAACCTGATCCCGAACCCGATCCCTCTCATGTACTGCCAATTACTGGCCTCGAGCGTAGTACCACCATTCTGAAACACAAAAGAAATAACAACTGTTAGCGATACTGATACTTCTGGAAGGATCACCTCTACTACAAGTTCACTGGTCTTATCTGGGCCTTCCTCGATTCGGGTACGGATCCTCTGCTTTCAGTAGTACGGGCCCATACTACCTTCCACATCTATCCGTACCTTCTCCAAGGACTGCCTTGACTCCACCAGGTCCCTTTTCACTACTGCTAATCTCATCCTAGGCTTACCCTAGGAAACCTCTAACTCCACTCAACACAGTCCTCAGCTACGGAAGGTCTCTTGGTGATGCCAATTAGCTATTACCTAAATACAATCACAATGGACGAGGCTCGGATAATCCTTTGAGTAAGGGACTCATCCCTACAACGGTTAGGACTCAAACAAGAGCTACGTAATAGGGTCAAATCCAACACTCTGAGATTATTCAACCCTGATCACATGTGACCTTAATGTATTCACCTAACAGCTAACTCTCATCACTCAAGACCCACATAGCACAAAGCAAACAACATTTGGACAAAAAAGGAAACAATTCTCAATCAACTCTATTCTCTTAGAGAAAAACTGAACTAGCATACAATGCTAAACTAGTACTATCAGGCATAACCTAAACAGGCTATCCTACTGCTGTCTACTCAGTTCTAGCATGCAACTTTTCATACACTAAAGCACATAAAGCAGGCACATAAGGCATCACTCCTAGATCCTTAGTCCTATTCTAGCATGCTGTTCTACTGAAACTGATAAACATAACATAAGCTTGTATGGGTACTTTGGGGAATACTTACTTGAGCTCAGCCGGTCGCGCACATCACACACTTTGTTCTTTTTTAAAACCCTTTACTTAGCCTTTTAGAAAACATTTTTTTTTCCCATAACCTTTTAATCCCCCGATTTGAGTTCAAACACCCCCGAAGGTGTGTCCGAATCCCTCAAACCAGGGCTCTAATACCAACTTGTAAGGTCCCAAAAATACGAGCCAAAATTTTCATTTTTAAAAACATGTACTTAGCAAAACTTTAGAAATAAAACTTTCAACAATCATATCATTTCACAAAAGATGTTGCATGTCTGGAAAACATTTTTATAAAACATAAAAGTGTCAGAGTACAAGTCCCCAGGTGACAACATAAAGCGGAATATAGAGCATGTGTGTGATGTACCGCTACCGCACCAGCTCCTTCCCCTTCGAAGAAGAGGTACCTGAAACCAAAACTGAAAACTGTAAGCACGAAGATTAGTGAGCTCCCCCATAATACATCATAACATACAAACATACAAACATACAAACATACAATGAACAACTAGGAGATACGGGCCTCACCCACACTCCGCTGCTAACCCATAATATACAAGTATCACACAGACAACAAGTATAGACAACTCTATCGTACTGGCATATATCATAATCACCTCAACCAAGAGATACGGTCTCGGCCCACACTCTAATACTAACATCTCGTCTATACGGGCCGGCCTTGGTGCCTTAGACCCGTTACTACTGGAAGGAAACTCACCTCAATGTAACTGCTGATCTGCGTGGGAGCTGACTATCTGCTGCTGCTGCCGCTCCAGAAATCCTCCGGCTATAAATCCCACAAAACCCTTAGTCAAATACTACTAACCGACCTTAGGGTAAAATGACCATTTACCCTTAAAAAATCACGAGCCAAGTCAAGTCAACTGTCAGTTGGCCCGACTCGCCGAGTTGACTTGCCAACTCGCCGAGTCCCTATCTCTTGTCCGACCCTAAACCCATCTCTACTCGTCGAGTTAAGCATTGACTCGACGAGTTCTCCTTCTAAACTAAAGGCCAATAGTCCTTCATCCTACTCGCCGAGTTGTATGAACAACTCGCCGAGTTCGTCTTCATCCGAAGAACATTCTAAGCTGCGACTCGCCGAGTTGTATGAACAACTCACCGAGTTGTTCTTGAGGCAAGAAGATTGCCTTGAACGCGCCGAGTCATGGCACTGACTCGCCGAGTTGCTTCACGAGTGAGTCTAGCTTCCGACTCGCTGAGTCCTATCCCACGACTCACCACTCCACCCCGCAAGCACGAAAAGGGGGAAACTCGGGGACTCGCGACTCGACTCGCTGAGTCAGATGAACGACTCGCCGAGTCGGCCACATGCAAATACTATACACGTGATTCTGCTTGAATCCAGCTTATGCTATTCATTGATCTGGGTTCCTAGGGCATGAATAACACGTAAATTTCCAACTTTACGTGTAAATATTCACCAATGAAGGTTTTAGGGCTCAAATGCACCAAAAGAGTAGATCTGGGGCTTTCATGCAATATGGCTCCATAAAGGCAGTAGATCTAAGCTCCTTGAGCTCGATCCCACCTAGATCTAGAGGCTAACAACTTATTACAAACCATAAGTCACAAAACAAGCTTGGGAAAAACTCAAGAAGGACTTCCATGGAGCTCAAAAGGGACTAAAAGAATGAAAACAGAGGGAAAACGAGTTATACCTCAAGAAAAACACTGAGATAGCTCAAAGATGCCTGGTCTTCTCCTCTTCTTCTTGATCCACTCTTCTTCCTTCTCCAAATCTTCAAGAAAACATACTAAATGCTTCAAACTCACAATGAACAAGGCCTTGAACGAAGAATAGGGCTCTGAGGGTGAAGGGGGCGAGCTTGGGGGCGGATAAGAGGGTTTAAATAGGGTGCAAACCCTTGAAATTTAGGGTTTCATCAGACAGCGGAGACTCGTCGAGTCCGGAATATGGACTCGCCGAGTCGCCAACTTAAACGCGTTCCGGGTCCCGTCTCTACTCGGCGAGTCGGACCTACAACTTGCCGAGTCCAAGGCTAAAAAAATGAAAAACACTAAGATAAATTTTACGTACCAGGAACCAAGTGCTACATAGTGTCTAAGTCCATAACTAAAAATGGTATGTACTTGACCCAAATTTAGCATGGTCCATTTGGGTTGCACTTCACCGGAACAATTTATATGGATAGTCTTTTGTGAATAGTATGTTTATGATTTATATTAATATATTATAAGTTCTAATATATTAATATGGAATCATATTATTTAATTAGTATTGATCAAGAATTAATTTAGTGATAAAAAAGTAACTAACTAAATATGGACTCTTATATATATATATATATATATATATATATATATATATATATATATATATATATATATATATATATATAGAATGGGCCAAGTTGTAACGTCCCAAAAATCCGAACCAAAAAATTTTATTTAAATCATTACCAAAGCTATATTCATAAAAACATATCATGAGTTATAACATGAATTCAGAGTATCATTTCCAAAACGTATTTTCATTATCAGAGTAAACATCCCAGGCTGACTAAACAATGGTGTGTGCCATGCGATCACCCCAAGCTCTTCCATCCATCCATTACCGGAAGTACCTGAAACCAAAACTGAAAACTGTAAGCACGAAGCTTAGTGAGTTCCCCAACCTACCACATACCCTGCATAAGCACATACAACACATACTGGGCTACGCCTGCTACAACGGCCCCGCCGCTCCAGGCCCCACCTAGCTTCGAGCCCCACTCGGGTACAGATCTGTTTCACTTAGGCCTCGCCTGTCACTGGGCCTCGCCCGCTAACATATACTAACACATAAACATATCACAACACATAAGCTAAACATTTACTAATGAATCTTGTCCTAAGGCCTCGCCTATCTTGGGCCTCGCCCTTGTCCTGTTACTGATGAGTCATGGAACCCCGTCCACGCTCCTACTGATAGTGAGATACGGGCCCAGCCCACACTCACTCCTTCTCTAACTTGGGCCTCGCCCCTGTTCTGCTGCTAATGAGATGTGGAACACCGTCCACACTCTGCTATTGGTGAGATACTGGACCTCGCCCACACTCACCTCCCTACTAGGCACATACAAGTATCACACAGACAACAAGTATACTCTATCATGCAAACCCTTCCTTGGGCACCCGCCCGCTATCAATGGACCTTGGTCCTAAACATCATACTGGCATACAGTGCCTAAGGCTAACCCCTGGGTCTTCCAACTCATATCTACATGGGCCGGCATTGTGGCCTTAGACCCATTCATACAATGGGAAACTCACCTGCACTGCTGAACTTGCTGACAACCCTCTGGCTGCTGCCCGATAATTCTCTGAACCGCTGCTCCACTAGCTCCCCGAGCTATCAATATCAATATCATATAACACTCAGATCCAAACAGAACTCTAGAAGCCAACTAAGTCCACTCTTGACAAAGTCAAAGTCCTGGTCAATGTCAACCTTCCTGACTGACCCTACTCGCCGAGTCAACCCGTTGACTCGTCGAGTCCTTATACTCAGAAACTCACACAATACGCCTCAACTCACCGAGTCACCCCGACGACTCGTCGAGTTCAACGATCTCCGAGTCCCATCATGACCAACTCACTGAGTCACCACTCAACTCACCAATCTAAGTCTTAACCCGGAAAGGTTAGTGCTTCGCGACCTGACTCGCCGAGTCCATGACAATGTTCAACAGACTCACCGAGTTGTTCTTCCAATTCGTCGAGTTCCTGCCTATCTTCATCCAACTCGCCGAGTCTACCCATGTGACTCGCCGAGTAGCTTCAGTTCTTAATCCATACAGTGGCTTTTCGAGTCATGCAGAGGCTCCAAACCATAGATCCATTCTTCCCAAGTCTATTCCTCACGTAAAGTTGCAAACTTTACGTGAAACCAAAGAGATATGGGCTTAAAACACTCTAGGGCTAGGTTTTGTGACCAAGGGGCTTCACCAACAACTTATTGGCATAAACTTTATGGCTTTCTGGATCCTTAATAGCCTAGATCTGAGGTAGCAACCTCAGATCTACTCGAAATAAACCTCCTCCATACTCAAAAATGCCCAAATCTCAACCATAAGATAGAACTAAATGCAATAAGGTCAGCTTATTACCTCAAGGGATCTGAAAAGTCACACCAACTCTGGATCTAAAGCCAATCCTTAAATCACCAAAGGTTCCCTTCCTCTTTCTTCCTTCAAATCACCCAAAATAGAAAGAAAGCTTGAATGTGCTAAAATGGAGGCTTAGGGTTTCGTGTTTTGGATAAGAGAGGCTATAGAGAACCCTAAGGGAGAGAATGAGATGTTTATATAGTGCACAAAGTCCCGGATTTAGGGTTTTCCTCTTCAGACCGGACTCGCCGAGTCCTCTTGCCGACTTGTCGAGTCGGTCACTTACTCTTCGACCCGGATCCCGCTCTGTGACAACCCGAAATTTCCATTTTGTACAAACAATATCACTTCAATAGAAGTTATAGCAGTCACAGTTAATTTTCAGACTTTTTTGTGTAAGTTTGAGTAATTCAGGGTTTACACTTCAGGAGATATCAGGAGAGTGGATGCACTAGCATTTAGTGCAACACTGTTATTCCAACACTCTGTTATATTAGAAATCATTACTGGAATAAAAATATTTTCTGCCAAAAATATCTCAGGACTATAAATAGAATTCTGAACCAAATTCATTCATTATTCGCATTTCCAACTAGAGAAAAGTCATTTTCTCTCTCACGGATCTTCGGGTTTTTATGCCAAATCATGAGTACCTCTCTCTAGTAGTGTTATATAGCTTAAAATGTGTTCATAACATAGATTACATAGCTAAATAACTAGATTTAGGAGTTTACTCCCCAAGGTGTTCTTGGGCGGTAAACTCCCGAAACAATACCTATACCTTCCCTTATGATATGATACTACCTTGGACACATATAGAAGTGTATTTAGGACATGAAAACAACCAAGAATCACCAAGTTTTGGGTTTTCACGGCCCAAGAAGATCTTGGGCCGTGAACTCCAAAATCATGGACAAAAGGGTGCTTTTAAGGCACCTAAAGCCTTGGACATTTACTAGGAATTGTTCCCACTTAAGTCAAGGACCAAAACACATCAAAAACACCCCTCAAACTAAGTTCATGGCCCTAATAAGGTTCTTGGGCCGTGAACATCAAAGGAGGGCACCAAAGTGTGCCTAAGGCCTTGATATGCTTAGGATAAAAGTCTAAGACCTATATCACATGTGTAAGGGACTTGAAAGCAACAAAAACACCATTCCAAGGGAGTTTACGGCCGTAAACTCCAAAGGAAATGGCCTTGGGGCCATAAACTCCTCTAAGGAGGGTTTCTAGGCCTTAAACCCCTCCAAGGATTTAACCACCAAGTTGGAATAATTCTAGGAATCATTTAGAACTTCAAAACACAAAATACCACCAAGTTTGGGAGTTTACGGCCGTAAACTCAAGAGTTTACAACCGTAAACTCCATGTGTGATGCTATATGAAGAGTAAACTCATATATGGGGTCCTTTGGAACCCTAAACCCAAGTACCTTGTCCCACAATAGCTTAGATGCAATCCTTAGGGCTTAAAACACTTATATAAAGTGTTTATTATGTTCTAGGATGTCTTAATTTTATCAATTAGTAATTTAAGACTAATTGAGTGCATATATGTGTGATTATATGTTCATTAGGATCATAGTGTGTCTACAAGTCCTCACTTGACACCTAACAATCCTACACCGTCCAGTTCATCCGAACCACCATCTACAGGTGAGTTCATACCCCAAATCAATGTTTAAATGTTTTTAAATGCTTTAATGGGGGGGGGATACAAGTAGAAAACAACATGTTATTAAATCATCTATATGTATTTTATAACTGTGTTTTCATTCAACAGATTTCACATACTACAAAATGTGATGCATGAAATGGTTTTCTATCTTTAAAATACTTTGTTATCATATGTATTACTTTTGAAATGTTTATCAAAATGACATCAAGTCACTTTTATATTTGTTCAAAACCCTTAGATGTCTTACAAAACCATTTTACATTCTTGAACTAAACTATGCATATACACTTATATTCTTATATATGTATTGATGATATAGTTTACATCTTTCATTTAGTTTCCCACACCCTTGAGTAGTAAGAGTGTATAAACCTACTTGAACAACCAATTACCTTTCAGTAAATTATCATAGGGATAATTTGTAGATATGAAACATTATTCCTATTACAAGGAATCACACAAGAGTCAGTTCATTCATGAGTCTATACCAGTACATTACCTTATACATGAGTATATTTACATATGATTACATGATACATGAGTACGTTTACATATGCTTACATGACACATGAATACGCTTACATGAAGACATTACATGAGTACCTTTACGTAGATACATTTACCTGTGTATATTAACATGAATATTTGTATCTCGAATTGCGAGGATGATTTATTAGTACCTTCTGTGTAAATCTTCCTGCCTATCCCTAGTACCTTGGGATATCTAGACAGGACCTTATCCCTAGTACCTCGGGATATCTAGACGGGACCCTATCCATAGTACCTCGGGATATATGGACGGGACTAACCATTCCGGAACCCAGCTGTTAGCAACAGTGGGTGATGAACATCTATGGATGTCTAAGGTTATCACTTATAATAGATAGATTGATATCGGAACTAACCATTCCTCCATCCCGCTGTTGCAACAGAGGATGAGATGAAAATCTTCGGATGATCATTAGGTTACCACTTATATTAGGAGTCGGCTACGGGACTAACCCTTCCTCCAACCTGTTGCTGCTACAGAGGACAATTGGACCATCTTCGGAGGTTCATTAGGTTATATATGTCGTGTTAGCCCTAGTACCTCGGGATGACATTTACATACGTCGTGTTAGCCCTAGTACCTCGGGATAACACTTAATTTAGTATATTTTCCTATTTACTTTATTTTGTGATATATTCACATAAACGATGAGTTACACTAATTACTGTTTGTAGTAGTTGAGAAGAAGGAAAAACTATCATTTTACTTACAAAACATTTGGGTCTTGGTAGAAGACTACATTATCATAAACAAAACATTCGGGTCTTGGTAGAAGACTACATCTCAAACTACTAGAAAATAAGGGATTTTCTAGGGCTTTTCATACTTACATCAACATTTTCATTTAAAGGTTTACATGACTTTTAAAACAGCTTTTAGTAAGCAAGACAATGACACTTAAATACTTATGAATTCACTAGCTTTAAAGCTGATACTCTCTTTCAAAATAACTTGTATTCTCAGGTCATCAGTAGACAGGTACGGTGGCCAGGTTTTGAGAAGATGGAGCAGACAAGTCTCGTCTTTTATTTTGATCATATATTTTGGTGTCTTATTACAATGAAACAACACTCATGTATTAAAACTTTACTTATAATGCAATGGATGATGTTGTTGCTTGTTTACTATTTTACATTGTTGTGATACTGTACATGACGTCCTCCACCCCGGAACGTTTCCGCCGTTCTTGGTTTTGGGGTAAGACAGATTGGTATCGGAGCATTGTTTATAGTGAATATAGTATATCAACCCATAAAAGATATACTAACTATAAATACATAGGGATTAAAACACTCTGTCTAAGAGTTATACTTTTAAATAATAAAATATTTAAGTAAGTATACGTGCCTGCATTCATACTAAAATCAGTGTCACAATGACAAGAACAAAAGTATTACGATTGTTGAATATCACAAGTAAGCCTGGGGATATATGGTCAGTCTTGGGAATGGCATAGCCTGATCAACTATGCTGGTACGAGGAGTGATTAGCATATGCTCAAGAATGGTTGTGATATGGCAACAAGTCTAAAAACTTACCAACACAACCATAAAGAAATACCATAGGGGTATTTGGTCTTACTATAATTATCTTAGTCAGTTCGTCTATTTAGCTATTTCTTATAACCCTTTTCTCGCATAGATTAAAATGGTTGGATTTCACCACGGTGATCTGTACTTCCCGAACCAAGGCAATGCTGGTTGGCTAGAGGCAGAACCAGAAGATGATCACCCAATCCCTTTGGATGATCACCATGCTGAGGGTTTTTCCGATAGTTCTGACTCGGAGCCTGAAGTCAACAACCTACCCCCAGGTGCTCAAAACCCAAACCCGAACCCCCGTCCCGCGTTTCACAACCCACACCTCTGTGGGCCACTAACTTGACTAGATGGAGTCAGGAACAAGGTCAGCCCATTCCCTACAATGGAGACCGAAGTTTCTACAACCTCACTGAAGGAGGTTCTGCTGACAGGGTCCTACCCATCATGGTTCGTAGAATTTCCAGAAACACGATACTGGGTCAAGCAACTATTAATCGGGTCGTGGAGATTGAAGCCAATTCTGACCTTAACACTGTCCACATTCTCCAACTGGAGTCTGCTCATGAAAGGACTCTGGTCCGCAATGCAAATCTGCAGAGGGAACTTGTTGAAACTCAAGCTGAAGTTAGGGAACTTCGAGCTCAGCAAGTGAGAGCTGACAGGCGTATGAGAGACATGGAACGTCTACTATCGGGATCAAGAACCCATGCTAGCAGTTCTCGTCGCCGATAGAATCTTGTCGACTCATCTTTTGGATATAACCTAGTTTATGTAAAAACTTTGGTCTAATTTCTTGTCTTTATAAATCTTAGACCTGTTAGGTCTTGATCTAGTATTAATTCTGTCAAAATTTTCCATCTTGGTTGATGTAAGGCCTACTCCTAGGCCAATTTTCCCGAACTTGTTACATCTGTAATTCCAGTATTATTGACAGATACCTAATCATATGGAAATTATTATCCAAATATGTTATCTTCATTTAGTCATACTATACCTTATGTTGTTGGGCTATGGGGAGTTAGTCCATGAGACACATTCATTAATCATTTATTCTTATCCATGTCGTCATCTTTTAAACGTATAGTTAAAGATGCCGCCACGCAGAAATACCAGGCGTAACCCAAACAACGAAGCACCGATACCACCACCACCTGAACCTCTTCAACCACCTAATCCTTTCGATGCCAATATGTTCCAGGCAGCTTTCACAGCAGCAGTTGCAACTGTTGTGTCAGCAATCAACGCTCCTGCCCCTAGTGGATCAGGAACAGGTGCACCTCCCTCGAACCACGGCGAAAGCCATGGGCACCCTCGGGGATGCACCTACAAGGACTTCATGAACGCCAAACCCCGCAGCTTCAATGGAACTAGGGGTGTTATGGTGTTGAGACAATGGATTGAAAAAGATGAAATCCGTCTTTGAAATCTGTGCTTTCCAGAAGGGCAACAAGGTCAAGTTTGCAGCTTGTACCTTCTCTGACAGAGCACTAACATGGTGGAACGGCCATGTTAACTATATGACTTTGGTGGTAGCGTATTCCATTAGCTGGGAAAAGTTAAAGGACATGCTGATGAAAGAGTATTGTCCTCGACGTGAAGTACAGAAACTCGAACAAGAATTCTGGGGTCTACAAATGGTTGGATCCGAAATCACAACCTACACAAATAGGTTCTGTGATCTGGCGAATCTATGCCCTGATATGGTTGCTCTTGAGAGCAAAAAGATAGAGAGATATATCTGGGGACTGTCACCCCAGATCCAGTCAAGTGTGATAGCTTCTAGGCCTATTACCTTCGATAGCGCCAAGGAACTGGCACAATCTCTCATCGATCACCGGAAACCTCAGAACCCAACAATCCCTACACCCGTACCACAAAAGTCCAACCCTGACCACAACAGGAAGGGGTGGAATAAGAGGAAAAAAGGGGCTTCGCAAGGATCCTCCAAGAAACAACAACTTGTGGCGGTCAATGCTGCCATAGTGACTCCCGTTGTCCCTGCGAACCCCTTACCAGCAAAAACTTATGCTGGAACTCTTCCGAAGTGCAACAAATGCAGCTTCCACCACCACAGACCTTGCAAGGAGATGCAGTGCTCTAACTGAAACAGGAAGGGGCATACAGCCCGTTACTGCAAGGCTCCAATAGCTCAGGCCGCCCAAGTTCCTAATGCCGGTATGGGCCAAGCTTGCTACGGTTGTGGCGAAGTGGGCCACTACAAGAGGAACTGCCCTAAGGCAGGGATGGCTGGAGGAGTAGGAAGAGTTATGGCCCTAGGCCACGAGGAAGCAGTAGCTGATCCTACGATAGTTACTGGTACGTTTCTCCTTGATAACTCATATGCTTGCATACTATTCGATAGTGGAGCAGAGAAAAGTTTCGTAAGTCACAAATTTGCACACCTGCTTAAACAAAAACCATGTGCGTTAGATAGTTCATTCACGGTAGAAATGGCTAACGGGAAAACAGAGAGTACTAACTGCATATACGTAGGTTGTACTTTAACTTTAGATGGCCATACTTTCAAGATAGATCTCATGCCAGTCCCAATTAAATGTTTCGACGTTATCATCAGCATGGATTGGTTGAGTCTTCTTCGTGCCGACATCATGTGCTTTGAAAAAGCAGTCCGTCTTAACCTTCCTAACAACGAAACTTTAATTATATACGGCGACAAACCTAGTACGATCCTTCGCATCATTTCGTGCATTCAAGCCCAGAAGTGCTTGCGAAAGGAGTACCATGCATTCCTCGCACACGTCGTTGATACAAGTCAAGAAACGAAAGACATTCAGAACATCCCAGAAGTACGCGACTTTCCCGACATCTTCCCAGAAGAACTTCCCGGTTTACCACCGCAACGCCAAGTCGAGTTCAGAATCAACTTAGTGCCAAGAGCTACCCCAGTAGCCAAATCTCCTTATCGTCTGGCACCGGCCGAGATGCAGGAACTTTCCAGTCAACTTAACGAAATTCTAAAGAAGGGATTCATTCGACCAAGCTTCTCACCATGGGGAGCACCGGTCTTGTTCGTCAAGAAGAAAGATGGATTGTTTCGCATGTGCATCGACTATAGAGAACTCAACAAACTTACCATCAAAAATCGTTATCCTTTGCCCCGCATTGACGATTTATTTGATCAACTTCAAGGAGCCAACTACTTCTCGAAGATAGATCTACAATCCGGATATCACCAACTACGAGTGTTAGGGGAGGATGTTCCCAAGACAGCCTTCCGAACTCGTTATGGGCACTACGAGTTTGTAGTGATGTCGTTCGGATTAACTAACGCGCCCGCAGTATTCATGGATCTGATGAATAGGGTGTGTCGTCCTTACTTGGATCAGTTCGTCATCGTCTTCATCGATGACATACTCATCTACTCTTGAAGTAAGGAGGAACATAGTCAACATCTCCGTAAAATCTTAGAAACATTGCGGTCGGAGAAGCTCTACGCGAAGTTCTCCGAGTGCGAATTTTGGATTCGGCGAGTCGAATTTTTGGGCCATGTTGTTAGCGAAGAGGGAATACACGTGGACCCTTCCAAAATTAAGGCCATCGAGAACTGGTCAGCACCGAAGACACCTACAGAAATTCCCCAATTCCTAGGTCTCGCTGGCTACTATCGCAGGTTCATTCAGAACTTCTCCCGCATAGCAAAACCTCTTACAACACTGACCCAGAAGGGCGTAGCCTTTAACTGGGAAGAGAAACAAGAAAGAGCGTTCCAAATGCTCAAACGAGCCTTGTGCACCGCACCAATACTATCCCTCCCCGAAGGGATAGAAGACTTCGTTGTCTATTGTGATGCATCAAATCAAGGACTCGGATGTGTTCTGATGCAGCGAGGTAAAGTCATAGCCTATGCCTCGAGACAGCTGAAGACACATGAAGTTAACTACACCACCCACGATCTTGAGCTAGGAGCAGTTGTGTTTGCTCTAAAGATCTGGCGACATTACCTATATGGTACAAAAAGCACGATCTTTACAGACCATAAGAGTCTACAATACATTTTCGACCAGAAAGAGCTTAACATGAGACAACGACGGTGGTTCGAACTACTCAGTGATTACGAGTGCGATATTCATTATCATCCGGGTAAAGCCAATGTAGTAGCCAACGCCCTAAGTCGAAAAGAATATTCTGGTCGAAGGGTCAAATCTTTGACTCTAACTATCCATTCACACCTGTCCACGCAAATAAAGGAGGCTCAGCTCGACGCTTTGAAACCTGAAAACGTGGCTGGTGAATCCCTTAGAGGGATGGATAAGAACTTGGAAGTAAAGGATGGCGGAGCCTTGTACCTCATGGATCGGATCTGGACACCGAAATGCGGTGGCTTCAGAGACTTGGTCATGACGGAAGCTCACAACACTCGTTATTCCGTCCACCCGGGTTCAGATAAGATGTATTTGGATCTTAAAAAGTTATACTTGTGGCCTAACATGAAAGCAAATATTGCTACCTTCGTGAGTAAATGCCTTACTTGCGCAAAGGTCAAGGTCGAATACCAGAAACCCTCCAGTCTCCTGCAGCAACTGGAGATACCAGAATGGAAGTGGGAGCGGATCACTATGGACTTCATAACCAAGTTGCCCAAGATGACGGGTGGACTTGATTCCATATGGGTCATCGTCGATAGACTGACCAAGTCTGCACACTTCCTACCGATCAAAGAAACAGACAAGATGGAGAAACTTACCAGAACTTACATTAGGGAGATTGTAAGGCTGCACGGTGTTCCTTTATCTATCATCTCGGACAGAGATAGTAGATTCACTTCGAGGTTCTGGCAGTCATTACAAAGTTCCCTAGGAACTAGGCTGGACATGAGTACAGCCTACCACCCACAGACCAACGGGCAAAGTGAGAGAACTATCCAAAACTTAGAAGATATGTTGCATGCCTGTGTGATTGACTTTGGAAAAGCTTGGGATACTCATTTACCCCTTGTCGAATTTTCCTACAACAACAGTTATCACACGAGCATAAAGGCAGCTCCATTCGAGGCCCTCTATGGCCAAAAGTGTAGATCCCCTCTCTGCTGGGCTGAGGTGGGTGATACCCAGTTAGCTAAGGGACGAGTTCCCAAAAGCACTCTCACGGGCCCGGAGATCATTCGGGAAACGACAGAGAAGATCGTTCAAATTCGTGAACGATTGAAAGCCTCTAGAGACCGACAGAAAAGCTATGCTAACAAGCGAAGGAAACTGTTGGAATTCCAGGTGGGCGACCGAGTCCTACTAAAGGTCTCACCCTGGAAGGGCTTGATACGCTTTGGAAAGCGTGGAAAGCTCAATCCAAGATACATAGGGCCTTTCGAGATTCTCGCGAGAATCGGCCCTGTAGCTTACAAACTCAATCTACCGCACGAACTCAGTAACGTACATCCTACCTTCCACGTCTCGAACTTGAAAAAGTGTATGTCCGACGAGACTCTTGTTATTCCACTCGACGAGATCGAGATCAACGAGAGCCTCAACTTCGTGGAGGAACCAGTAGAGATCATGCACCGAGAGGTCAAGCAAACAAAGCAAAGTCGTATCCCGATAGTGAAGGTTCGCTGGAACGCAAAGCGTGGACCTGAATTCACTTGGGAACGAGAGGATCAGATGAAACTTAAATACCCTCACCTTTTCGCTTAGTTATTTATAACTTCTTAATTGCTTAAATTCTAATTTCGGGACGAAATTCCTTCTAACGGGGGGATGATGTGACAACCAGAAATTTCCATTATGTACAAACAGTATCACTTCAATAGAAGTTATAGCAATCACAGTTAATTTTCAGACTTTTTCGTGTAAGTTTGAGTAATTCAGGGTTTACACTTCAGGAGATATCAAGAGAGTGGATGCACTAGCATTTAGTGCAACACTATTATTCCAACACTCTGTTATATTAGAAATCATTACTGGAATAAAAATATTTTCTGCCAAAAATATCTCAGGACTATAAATAGAATTCTGAACCAAATTCATTCATTATTCGCATTTCCAACTAGAGAAAAGCCATTTTTTCTCTCACGGATCTTCGGGTTTTTATCCCAAATCGTGAGTACCTCTCTCTAGTAGTGTTATATAAGTTAAAATGTGTTCATAACATAGATTACATAGCTAAATAACTAGATTTAGGAGTTTACTCCCCAAGGTGTTCTTGGGAGGTAAACTCCCGAAACAATACCTATACCTTCCCTCATGATATGATACTACCTTGGACACATATAGAACATGAAAACAACCAAGATCACCAAGTTTTGGGTGTTCACGGCCCAAGAAGATCTTGGACCGTGAACTCCAAAATCATGGACAAAAGGGTGCTTTTAAGGCACCTAAAGCCTTGGACATTTACTAGGAATTGTTCCCACTTAAATCAAGGACCAAAATACATCAAAAACACCCCTCAAAGTGAGTTCACGGCTCTAATAAGGTTCTTGGGCCGTGAACATTAAAGAAGGGCACCAAAGTGTGCCTAAGGCGTTCATATGCTTGGGATAAAAGTCTAAGACCTATAGCACATGTGTAAGGGACTTGAAAGCAACAAAAACACCATTCCAAGGGAGTTTACGGCCGTAAACTCCAAAGGAAATGGCCTTGGGGCCGTAAACTCCTCTAAGGAGTGTTTCTAGGCCTTAAACCCCTCCAAGGATTTAACCACCAAGTTGGAATAATTCTAGGAATCATTTAGAACTTCAAAACACAAAATACCACCAAGTTTGGGAGTTTACGGCCGTAAACTCAAGAGTTTACAATCGTAAACTCCATGTGTGATGCTATACGGAGAGTAAACTCATATATGAGTCCTTTGGAACCCTAAACCCAAGTACCTTGTCCCACTTGACACCTAACAATCCTACACCGCCCAGTTCATCCGAACCACCATCTACAGGTGAGTTCATACCCCTAATCAATGTTTAAATGAGTTTAAATGCTTTAATGGTGGGGGGGATACAAGTAGAAAACAACATGTTATTAAATCATATATATGTATTTTATAACTGTGTTTTCATTCAACATATTTCACATACTACAAAATGTGATGCATGAAATGGTTTTCTATCTTTAAAATACTTTGTTATCAAATGTATTACTTTTGAAATGTTTATCAAAATGACATCAAGTCACTTTTATATTTGTTCAAAACCCTTAGATGTCTTACAAAACCATTTTACATTCTTGGACTAAACTATTCATATACACTTATATTCTTATATATGTATTGATGATATAATTTACATCTTTCATTTAGTTTCCCACACCCTTGAGTAGTAAGAGTGTATAAACCTACTTGAACAACCAATTACCTTTCAGTAAATTATCATAGGGATAATTTGTAGATATCAAACATTATTCCTATTACAAGGAATCACACAAGAGTCAGTTCATTCATGAGTCTATACCAGTACATTACCTGATACATGAATACATTTACATATGATTAAATGATACATGAGTACGTTTACATATGCTTACATGATACATGAGTACGTTTACATATGCTTACATGATACATGAATACGCTTACATGAACACATTACATGAGTACCTTTACGTAGATACATTTACCTGTGTATATTAACATGAATACTTGTATCTCGAATTGCGAGGATGATTTATTAGTACCTTCTGTGTAAATCTTCCTGCCCATCCCTAGTACCTCGGGATATCTAGACAGGACCTTATCCCTAGTACCTCGGGATATCTAGACGGTACCCTATCCCTAGTACCTCAGGATATATGGAAGGGACTAACCATTCCGGAACCCAGCTGTTAGCAACAGTGGGTGATGAACATCTACGGATGTCTAAGGTTATCACTTATAATAGATAGATTGATATTAGAACTAACCATTCCTCCATCCCGCTGTTGCAACAGAGGATGAGATGAAAATCTTCAGATGATCATTAGGTTACCACTTATATTAGGAGTCGGCTACGGGACTAACCCTTCCTCCAACCTGCTGCTGCTACAGAGGACAATTGGACCATCTTCGGAGGTTCATTAGGTTATATATGTCGTGTTAGCCCTAGTACCTCGGGATGACATTTACATACGTCGTGTTAGCCCTAGTACCTCGGGATAACACTTACTTTAGTATATTTTCCTATTTACTTTATTTTGTGATATATTCACATAAACGATGAGTTAGACTAATTACTGTTTGTAGTAGTCGAGAAGAAGGAAAAACTATCATTTTACTTACAAAACATTTGGGTCTTGGTAGAAGACTACATTATCATTCGGGTCTTGGTAGAAGACTACATTATCATAAATAAAACATTCGGGTCTTGGTAGAAGACTACATT
The DNA here is from genome assembly GCF_002870075.4 of Lactuca sativa. Taxonomy (NCBI): domain Eukaryota; kingdom Viridiplantae; phylum Streptophyta; class Magnoliopsida; order Asterales; family Asteraceae; genus Lactuca; species Lactuca sativa. The sequence continues at coordinate 2,688,660 of NC_056629.2, forward strand.
GTCATAACAAAACATTCGGGTCTTGGTAGAAGACTACATCTCAAACTACTAGAAAATAAGGGATTTTCTAGGGCTTTTCATACTTACATCAACATTTTCATTTAAAGGTTTACATGACTTTTAAAACAGCTTTTAGTTAGCAAGACAATGACACTTAAATACTTATGAATTCACCAGCTTTAAAGCTGATACTCTCTTTCAAAATAACTTGTATTCTCAGGTCATCAGTAGACAGGTACGGTGGCCAGGTTTTGAGAAGACAGAGCAGACAAGTCTCGTCTTTTATTTTGATCATATATTTTGGTGTCTTATTACAATGAAAGAACACTCATGTATTAAAAATTTACTTATAATGCAATGGATGATGTTGTTGCTTGTTTACTATTTTACACTGTTGTGATACTGTACATGACGTCCTCCACCCTGGAACGTTTCCGCCGTTCTTGGTTTTGGGGTGTGACACGCTCGGACTCGTCGAGTTCCACCCTGGACTCGACGAGTTGACCCCCTTGACTTAGGGTTTTCCTTTCCTTTCTTGGTCTTTCTGATTATGGGTGTTACACAAGTTCATTTAGGTTGGGCTATGCTTGCATGGATAGTCCATGGAGTTTTTAACGCATGGATCCTATGGAAATGAAAGATCATGGGTATTAGGGTTTACATGGATGAAACCCTAATACTCCATATTATATAAAGAGGTCTTGGCACATGAAATGGCATTACTGTGTGAGGATACAAGAGTGGGTCACTTTCTAGTGTGCTTACTATTCTCTTAAGTTTTCCAAGGTGTTTTTGGTGATTTGTGATTCCACTTGAGACTTCCACACTATAAGGGCTAAGCTCTTAAAGTTCAAGACTTCAAGCTTCATCAAAAGGTATGTAATCTAACTAGGCTTTTGTAGTATAGTTGCCTCATATTATCCTAGTTAGGATTAAAACCTTGGAATATTGAATATTTGTATGTATAATATAGAAAACATAGATCCAAGGTTTATAGAGTTGCATGTACACCATAGGAGTGTTAGAATGCTCAAAACCCTTCACATATGTGTATGAGCAAATGTTAGTGATATTTGTGTTAAATACCTGTAATGTATTATGGAAGGTAAATGATAAAACGGTAAATTACACGAATGGTCCCTATAGCTTAGGGTAAATTACACGTTGGTCCCTAACTTATTTTTCTAACTCAGAAGGTCCATATTGTTTGTTTTTGTTACATGTTTGGCCCTTGTCTTATATAAAAAGTCTATATTTCCCTTGATTTTTTTAATTTATTTTAATAAACACACCCCCAACCCCACCCCTTCACCTTACCTTACCTACCATATCATTTTTTTTCTTATTTAAATAATTGTCTTTTTACGTAACATAGGGACCAAACGTGTAACAAAAACAAACAATAAAGACCAAACATGTAATAATAATAAACAATAGGGACCTTCCGAGTTAAAAAAATAAGTTAGGGCCAAACGTGCAAATTACCCCAAACCATAGGGACCATTCATGTAATTTACTCATGATAAAATTGTGATTAGATGTGATGGTATTATGTTGAATACCTATAACATGTTAGATGAAGATAAATGATGATTATATATTTATGATCGTGAAAATGAGAATGTGTGTATGTGTAGTTGAGATAGAGTATGTGTGTGTAGTTAGATATAGATGGTATTGTGTTAGATTACCATCCTAAATTATACGGAGATAGAGTATGGATGCATGGCTAGATGTCAAGGGTATTGTGTGAAATACATATATGTTAGTATATAAAGATTTAGATTAAGTACTTAATGGTTTAAGTACTAGAGTGGCAGTAGAAGATTTCTTGAGGAGATAATGAGATAGATAGAGATAGGACATGTGATGTGTAAGACTATGGTGATACCATAGCATTCACATGAAAGATTATGTGAATGTAGAAAGATGATTCCTTCGAAAATGAGATAGATGAGTCCTTCTAGAATGAGATAGATGGTTCCTTCGGGAAGGTAGATAGATGATTCATGCGGGAATAAGATGTTGTGTGGTTAGAAAAGATTGAGAAAGAGTTCTAGGAGTTAAAGAAGGCTAGAATTTCTTTAGAGATAGTTGATATAATCCATGAGGGATTAAGTGTAGAGGATCCGTAAGGGATCATTGTAATTCATGAGAGATTCAAGAAAAGATAAGTCGTTAAAGTATCTGTGTGGGATCAAAGTGAGGAGACTTAGTCGGGATGGTTATCTTCCAGTAAGTTACAATTATGGTGTCCCCTATATGATAAGTAAAGAAGTCATAGATGATTAAACTGATTGGGTCTAAATGAGGATAGAGAGGCAGATGGCAAGAATAGATAGTGAGTAAAGATGAGATGGGATGATGAGCGAGGATGAAGTGTGCCCTAGATCGAGAAGAGACAAATAAGCGAGGGAGAATGGCATAAAAAGAGATATAGATAGAGTGGAACAAGAAGGAATGGGATGATCCAAGAAGAGGCTGAAATAGAGTATGAACAAAGCATGAGACGAGTGTAAGAAGATATGAGAAGGTAGGAGGAAAAATAAAGAAAGAGTAACGAAAGAAATAACAGAGTAGTAGAGTATGAGTACATAAAAACATATTAAAGTATAACTCACCAGGCTTATGATCTGACGTTGTAGATTTTTTCATGTTTTTGCAAGTTTAGGTGATAGTCGTTGTACGAGAGGAAGTATGAGCACAAGGACTTAGACTAGAAGTAGTTTTACTTAGATAATTCCTTGTTGCTTAGATTTTAGTTATGTTTTATTGTAAACCCAATTATACCTTGGAATGTAAGTGTTTTGAGTTTAGAATTTCACAATTTTTTTGAGATAACTTTGATAACCACTAGAATGTTTAGAAAGAAAATTTTGGGTTGTTACAAAAAATATAGGGTGATTTATAGAATAAACACAATTTATATATTGGTAATTGGTTCTACGGCTGAAATAACAATGAATTGGTAAAAGTTTGGTCTTTTAAAAAAAATAGGTTTAAAACAAAAAAAAAAAAGTCAAAATATAGAATCTTTTATAAAATAAACTGTAAAAATAAAAATTGACCTACACACCCAATCAACCGAACAACCCCTCCCTCCCTCACCCTCTTTCTCTCTCAATGATGCTTAAACACTAGAAAGTTTTGGAGATAGAAACCTTAAAAAATAGAAATTGTGGTTATTGGTTATATTAATGGTCAAATCAAGTGGGGTATGGGATATTGGTTAATTTGTAGTCGCTTCGACCTAAAGCTACTGCGAATATATAGTTTGAAAGTGGTTTTCATCATTGGAGACGGGGGCAACAAAGTTGCTTCTGATGAAGGTGGGAAGATGGTGATAGGAACGATGGTGGTGCTTCACCACTTCTTTAGATCTAGGGTTTCACTACACAAAAATTACAGGTTCAATACAAATTTTAAAATTGCAAATTTATAAAACAAATTTAGTTTCTGTGTTTTACATAAAATTGTCTCAAGTTCGGTACAAAATTTGGATCTGTGTTTTACCCAAAATTGTCTAGTACAAGTTTATTTCAAATTTTATATCTTTAATAGGACAGAGACAATATCCGCAACAAAATACAAACATAAAAATTGGATTGAAATTTTGGTAAAGTGTGGGGACCAAAATTGTAAAGTACTCAAAAAACAATGTAACTTTAAACTATATATTTGAATCAAATAAAAGCTGATTATATTATAGTTTATATATTCTAATTAATATAGATGATGAGGATTTAAAGTTAGCTTACTGCTATGTGTTATCCTAAATTTTTAATATGAAAGATATATTGATATAAAGACCGGCTGTGAAATCTTGTCCATTAGTTTACGCATTAATGCATGTCATCGCCGAGCTTCTCTTGGGAACGCCTGTTGGTTGGGTCGAATCACTTTTAATGATTTACTATGTCAGTAGTGGGGTTCTCCAATTAGATCGTTTGTTTGTTTGTGATATTTTAAAATATAAACACACATGCTATTTCCATCACAAATTCCCAATCTTTCACCTTCAAAAAGCAAAGCACAACAATTCTGGTTGTTATTTTCAACTATAATCGCTCCTAGGGTTCGTGTTTTTATCTGCAATCGATAAATTGAATTAGAAGAAGATCTTGTCAGCAGCAATCCAATGGAGGCAACTGACTACATAAGAAGACATCAAAGACATATTACCGACCATAAACAGTGCGCTTCAGCCGTAGTGAAACACATCAAAGCTCCCGTCGATATCGTAATTCTCTACACTAAACTACATGCATTTTTGTGTGTTCTGTTCTGTCAGAGGATTATTGAATGGGTTTAAATTTATGCTACGTCGATCTGTAAGCTCAAAAAAATTGCTTGCAGTTTTCGGAGGCTCGGGTTCTGATATAATTCTTGATAGTATGCATTGTTTCTCTGTGTTGGGTAGAATATCTTATATAGTATATATAAATAAACCAACATCTTTAAGAATCGAATAAAGTGGGGTGAGGTGGATGGTGTGTGTGTGTTTATTGCTCTGCTTATTTTATACGTGTAGGTTGTCTTTGTCATATATTTGGTAGTAAAATGCAGAGATGTTGGATCGATGTTTCTGGATTTGTGTTTTAGTTTATACGATCAATTGGTTTTGTATCCAGGCCTTAATTAATCTAGTTTAAGCTTAGATAAACGAATAGCTAGAGGCCAGATTCAGTTTTTGGAGAAAATGCATGCATAAGCATAACATACCGATGGAGTTATATTTGTTTGTTGGTTAAATTATTTGATTTGATGATGGTATAATTAGTTAGTATTAACTGAAATTGTATAATTTGTCAGGTTTGGTCATTAGTACGGAGGTTTGACGAACCTGAAAAGTACAAACCTTTCGTGAGCAGGTGCAGGATGTGTGCAGCAGGGGCAGGGGTAGGGGATGCTGTGAGTATAGGAAGTGTTAGAGAGGTGAAGGTGAAATCAGGTCTTCCGGCGACTACCAGCACAGAAAGGTTGGAACTTCTGGATGACAAAGACCACATCCTCGGAATCAAAATTGTTGGTGGAGACCATAGGCTAAAGGTATATAATTACTTTATCACAAGTTGCAGTGTTTAACACAGTCTAGTCTAACTATATATATATATATATATATATATATATATATATATATATATATATATATATATATATATATATATATATATATATATATATACACACACACACACGCTACTACTATTCTTTGTAAATTATGATCACAGAACTATTCTTCAATCCTAACTGTCCATCCAGAGCCGGAGGTACTGGAAGGAAGATCTGCAGGGAGTGGGACACTTGTGATAGAGTCATTCGTGGTGGACATACCCGATGGCAACACCAAGGACGAAACATGCTACTTTGTCCAATCCATAATCAACTGCAACCTTAAATCGCTTTCTCATGTCTCACAAAGGATGGCCATGCGATCACCTCAACTCACTTAATCATCTTTACTTTGTAGGACTAGATTTGGACCATTGGATTATAATTCTTAACGGCTAAGATTGTGATGGTATACCATAGTTACTATGTCATAGATCACATATTAACAATGATTTCATTAAGAAAACTTTGCATATAAGGGCATTATAGACATTTTTATTCATCACCAAAAAAGGAAGATGCTATTATTTAGGGAGTTACGATTCTTTTTTTTTTCAAATAAATTTAGAAACGATGTTTAAGATCATATAATCATGAACACATATAGGTCTTTCATTCTTAAAGAATCTAATTGTAGTTTTGTGATGGATTGAGAACTGTCATTCTTAAATAATACGTTTGTATAAATATTTCAATAATAACAACTTGCATCAAAATAACAATAATTTCTATTGCGAATTTGGCAAATTTACTTGAGAATATTATAAAAAGTAATAAAAAAATTCAGAATTTCACAAAGGAAGTATTATGTGAGAATTAGGTGCAATCTTTGTATTCTTTATATCATATTTTATAAAAATAGGAAAGATTGGGAAAGAATGGTTAAGAAAGGGAATAAATGACATAAAACAAGAAAATATACAACATTTAAAAGAATGTACACAACCTTTTATACTATATTTTTCAAGAATCTATCATCATTTTTGAAGAATTTACAAAAAGTCATGATATATAGTACATTCTTTAACAATTTGTCATTATTCTTGAAGAATTTGTCATCATTCTTGAAGAATCTCATTTTTCTTTTTGATGGTTTTCCCATTCCTCTATCTTTACCTCTCCATGTTTGATCCTAAACACACAAAAATACATAAGAGATCATATGGTGCAAAATAGCTCAAGAACATTCAAGAGAATGAAAAATATAAACAAACACGTTCAAATTACCTTGTGAACAAGGAAAAACCTGTAACCCCTCTAATTTCTCAATTCTATAGTTGTAGAGTGTTGTTCAATTTGAAATGGTATAAAAAATATTTCACATAACTACGAACAAGACTGATGAGAATTAAGTTCACAAAATTTTATAGAATTAACCTTGTTACTTTATCCTCAACAAACACTTGAGAGGCGGCAAACTTCATATAAATTTCCATTTCGGTTGTTACCTCCTGGAAAATAGGGAGGGACTAATATAAAGATTCAAATCCAAGATTGCTAGGTATAGCCCATGATACAAGTTATAAATCAGCACATATACCAAAAAGTTACATTCATTATACTAATTTGTATCTCCATTATTAGCCATATAACTTAGCCCCTCATTATGAGCTAAGTTTATACTTGATGACAGCTGCTCGTCTAATTGTATTTTATAGCAGCCTTTTCATAAACTTGATAAATCATCAACAAGTTATTTAAAAATAATCCAATCAATGTTGAAAGACAGAATGGAGGCTTAAAATTCATAACTTGCAGATTGGGTTCATTGTCAAGAAACCCAGGTAAGATGTAGTTGTTTTTTCAAATAAATTGCCCCATTTGAACTTCTAATTGACCATATTTCTGAACAACTCATGAACAAGGATGGTAAATGAAAGAATTACATATTTCTTCCGGATCACTTATATGGAAACAGATTTACATAGATTTAGCTCAAAATCTTCTAAATACATGCATCTTTGACAGCTAGGCTTTCCAAATTCTTCCAATTTCTTCCAAACACATTCAAAATAAGAAACCAACACCAGACTCATTAAAAATCAAACCCTAAGAAGGTAGTAGTCGGAAAAAAAAAACTCTGAAAAGGATCGAAGGACGTAGATAGCAAAGGGACTAGATTACCTGAAGAGTGAAGAAGATTGAGCGGAATGAAGAAGATGTAGTTCCTAAAGAGTGAAAGGCGTCAGATATCCCTTAAGAAGATTACTACAGGTGGCAAGTTCCTACATAGTGTAGATAATCAAAGGAGGTGAATCGGAATCAGCCCGTCAAGCGTGCGTCTCCAGTCGACAATCTTCACATATTGTGTTCTTCAACCTTCTGTGCTTGTCGATTCGTCGATGTATGAAGAAAAACGGAAAGCAAATAAACCCTAGGAAGAACTTGATATGGGTTAAAATCCTTAATTATAGGATTTCAGTTAAGACTATTTAATGAATCAGTAAATAGAAATTATAATTAAATTATACAATTTGACTATTTTACCCCTAAATGTTGATTGGTCCAGAATTAACCATATACGATCACACAATATTTATAGGTTATATATGAACCTATATATATATATATATATATATATATATATATATATATATATATATATATATATATATATATATATATATATATATATATATATATATATATATATATATATATATATATATATATATATATATATAGCAGCAGCAGAAGCAGAAGCAGCTCGCTCATTGTTTGCAGGATTGTTCAGGTAGCTCTTTCCTGCCAACATTTGTAGCGGCCCTTTAGTTTATATTATGGTCTTTCCTGCCAACATTTATAGCGGCCCTTTAGTTTATATTATGGTGTTAATAAAAAATATGTGGGTTGGGTTTGTTTCCCATTAATTATCCTTTTGGGTTGTATTGCATTGATTACATATTGAATTCAGCAGTTCTATAGCAACTCATCATCTGTCTCGTCCACATACCAATCACATAAATAAACTAACAAATGATGATTCAATGCAAACTAAACATTCATATAAACTAAATTGTTAAAGGAACGGATAAACCACGCAATCTAAAAGCATACGGATTCCTTGAAACAAACCAGTTAGACATTTAATATAATTTTAATATTTGATTACAACAAACATTTTGTGCATGTAGCTCGTGTAAATTGAGTTGTCATCAAATTATTATTTAGAGAGGTCAAATATAAAATTCATGTCATATTTTTAGCCAGACACAATTTTTTTTTTGTACAACACAGGAATGTCATGACATCGATATCATTATTTGTTTACTAACACCAAAATGACCAAATTAAAACACGATAAATACGACTAATACACATAAAAAAAAAAGATAAAACAAATTAATAACCATTAGCGTATTTAGTTCACAATTGATCATACAAAACACAAAAAACACATGTTAATATTGTATCAGTTGTGTCAAATTTTAAACACAAACATGACACAGCACGACATATTGTTTTTTACACAAGACGCTAACACAAATTCAAATTTCAATGTGGTCTCAATTATGTTTCGTATCATAGCATCAATTGACACCTTACTATTCAAAATACATTATACAGATATAACACCATTGTTTTTCTTCAATAAATCATACTTTACATATTTGCATAGGAAGCATAAAAACACATTCTAGCAAAAAAATGTTTTTAGACTAAGAAAAGGTTGCGTCACCACAATCAACATAATGATTGTACATTTTTGTAACATTCTAAGTTTCTAACCAATGTAATAATATTGTCATACATGGATTACTTGTTAAATATTCAACTATCTATGATCAAACGCTAACCATTAATAATGCGTGCGGTTAACATGTTACAAACGAGGGTTTTAAGTTTGTGTATTTGGGCGGGAGTTTAAAACTACAATTTTTTTTTAAAGTACATGGCTATAAATGAAAAAAAAAAACATAATATTCATTTTAATGAATTTTTGCAAATCTATTTAGAACACGGATCTAGGAAAAATATTTAGCTTCCCTTCCATAAGGATAAGGGGCAACTTCATTTTACGTTGATGATATTATAACTCTTTGTGCTTATGTTAAAATGCCACAAATCTCATTTCTTGCATCCACAAATCTCATTTCTTGCATCGCCATTTAGTTGCTTAGTGGGCATTTCAGTAGTTAGTATTCTCATTGATGATTTGATGGTGCCTAATCAATAATCAAACTACTTAATTAGGGAAAATTGCAAAGAATAGTAATATACTTTACTTTTGATTTTTGATTATTGAAAAGGTTTTATCCACAATAGCATTGTACTTTCTAAACATAATGGTTTAACACGAAAAAAATGTTTTAAAAAAAAGAATAAGAAGTGAAAGTAAAGTGCTATATTAGTCAACAAAATGAAAGTATATTGCTATTTCATGCATTTGGCATGTGATTGGGCTAAATACAAGAAAAACAAGGTACTTTCATTTTATTATTTAATATAGCATCTTACTTACCTTTAATCTTCTTTAACAATAGTTCTCATACGAGACTTATTTTTAATTATTCTCCCCAAGGACCAAGGATAGAGGTGGCAATCGTGTCGTGTCGTGTCAAAACACTAAACGGGTTGAAAGTGCTCGACCCTAACCTGACCCATTTAATTAACGTGTCGTGTCGTGTCAACCCGTTTATTCTCGTGTCGATTTCGTGTCGGGTTTCGGGTTAGGGCTATACCTTGAAATATGTCGTGTCATGTGAGGTTAAAAGATTGAGCATGTTGAAAAAGTAGGAGTTGGGTAGACGGAAAGGAAAAACTAATAGTTTGGAGGCAGAATAGATGAAGTCATAGTAAGTTCAGATGACAAAATTAAAAGAGTGGGAGTTTGGAAGACGGATGATAAGGTCATGAGGATGTGAGAGTAGTGAAAGAGACTGTGTAGTTTGGAGAGAGAATGGAAAAACTGAAATGATGTCTTGATCTAGACGGCTAAGTCATTTCAACATTACAAAACAATTCAATTCAAAGGTTCTATTTTTCTTATGGTTTTGGTTTTATATCTTTCTAGATTATTTAAATAATTCAGAAAAACATGTATATAAATAAACGGGTCATTTTCGAGTTATATTCGAGTTGAAATTCTCAACCCTAACCTTACCCATTTAACTTCCGTGTCGTGTCGTGTCAACCCGTTTATTTAAACGGATTGAAATATCTTACCCAAACCCGTTTATTTCGTGTCGGGTTCGTGTCGGGTTTCGTGTCGTGTCAATTTTTGCCACCTCTAACCAAGGATGGCCTAACATTCGTTTGTAATCAATATTCAAACACTGTAATATGATTATATGTATTAAATAAACTGTTATGTTTGTTTTTGAACATTAAAGTTGTTTATAAATATATTCATACTATTTTAAATGATGTATTATATTTATAATTGAGAGACTATAAATTTCCACTTCTTTTAGGTGCGTGGGGGAATGCATTTCAGATTTACCGTAATTGGAAGGCATGATACAAGTGGTCCAGTACCATTCACAATTTCACAATTCACATGCATTATGCATATGATATAAAGTGGGTGGGTCCATTATTAATTTTGGAAAATTCTGTTGGACAAAACATAAAGAACAGAAACAACATAGTCATAGTCAGTCACAGAATCATAGAGGAGAATAATAGAATACCGACTTCATATGGTCCTACAAGCCTAGCCCACGTCTGGGTCCGCCATAATATAGACTTAACCCTCAACTTTAAGTTAAGGAGGAAGAATAACACCAGATATCGCTGGGTTGAAAGTCCTTTAGTGGTACAAATTTTATCTTACATAATAAAATAGGTTTTGCCATGAACCGGTTCTGATATGATACAAAACTGCTTTTAAAATCCAGTCCAAAATCCTATTTTTCACTCCTTTGTCGCATTTCTAACACAACTCACAAGCCCTCTCTGGTCTCATATTTTTATAGAACATTAAGTTCCATAAAAAGAAGAAAAAAAAACTTTTGTATTTGACAATCAAACAGATAAATTAACTATTTTATTGGAGTACATCTAGAATAATTAACAATCGGTTAAAAAATATGCTCATGTCCTTTGGCTAGTTTTTGGTCATATCAAAGATGATGACTTAAAAATGTAATATATTTTCAACTTATACACATTTGGTCATTGAGTTTTGTTTCGTCTACATTTAACCCTTCAATTTGTTTAATTATAAACATTCAATCTTTATGATCAGTCACTCTATGTAAACCGGAAAAAATGACTTGATATGGTAATATATTTCTCAATTTGTACACATTTAGTTCTTCATATTTTTTTTGTACATTTAGTCTTTAATATTTTTTTTTGTTGCAAAAATAACTCCTTGTTATTTTTGTACACATTCACTACTTATGAACACTTTCTTTAAGTTTTTTTTACGACATCCTACATAGGACAATCACTAATGAGGTGTTTACTTATAGCCATTGCAACCTCGATTGTTTAGTGTTTAGTGTTTAAGTTTTGTGTTCTGAACGTCTTAACTTCTTCATACGATCCCAAAATTTAACGATCATTATATCTATGCGTTCGTATTTAAGTCTACTACAATTTTTGTTTAGATTACTCCCATTAAAAAGTAATATATTTTTACTTACAATTGTATAAAAAACCATTCATACATACACTTTTATAAAGAATGCATGTATATAAAGATTGTAAGTAAAAATATATTACTTTTTAACGGGAGTAATCTAAACGAAAGTTGTATTAGACTTAAATACGAACGTGTGAATATACAGATCGTTAAAATTTGAGATCGTATAAGAAGTTATAACGTTCAAAACACAAGACCTAAGCAACCAAGCAGCTTAGATTACTCACGTTAAAAAGTAATATATTTTTACTTACAACTTTATAAAAAACGTTCATACATATGTTCATAAAGAGCACATGTCTATAAATATAGTAAGTAAAAATATAATATTTTTTAACGGGAGTAATCTATACGAAAGTTGTAGTTGACTCAAATACGAACATGTGGATATAAAAATCGTTAAATTTCAGGATCGTATGAATAAGTTACGTCGTTCAGAATACAAGACCTAAGCAACCAAGCAGCTGATGAGGTCGCGGTAGCCATAAGTATCAATAGTCCTGAACACCTCATTAATGATTATCCCACCTAGGAAGTAGTGAGAAAAACTTAAAGAACTCGATCATAAGTATTGAATGTGTATAAATACAACAAAAACTTATTTTGCAACAAAAAATATATTAAGAACTATATATGCAAAAATATATTAAGGACTAAATATGTACTAAGTGAAAAATATATTATCCTATTAATTCTTTTTTTTTTCGGTTTACCTGGAATAGCCGGTCATAAGGACTGAATGTGTGCAGTTAAACAAGTTGAAGGACAAATGTGGACGAAAAAAACTCAGTGACCAAATGTATACAAATCGAAAAATTTATTACTCATTTAAGTCATTATCCCTTCAGAATATAACCAAAGTATAATAGTTCTGGGGTTAACCACTAAACTGACAAAGAAAAAATGATGAAAGCAATAAAACAGTTTTTTTATAACAAAAGACGAATTTTCAACGGGCTCATCATTTGTAATTCAGTTAAAATATATTTTGTATGAACTAAAAACAATTCCTAAAATAATTTTGAAACAAAAAAAAAAAAAGTAATTCAATATATATATATATATATATATATATATATATATATATATATATATATATATATATATATATATATATATAGAGAGAGAGAGAGAGAGAGAGAGAGAGAGAGAGAAGGGTTATATGGAAAACAAAAAAAACTCTAAAAATCATAAAAATAAATACATAGACATCACAAAACTTTTTTTTGACTTTACACATAAAAAATCGCAGTTTTTTTCAAAATTTCGTTGAAAAAAAAAATAATAAATCTGTTTTTCTTTTATAAAAAAAAAATTCAAAAAAAATTTCAGCGATTTTATGTTAAAAGGTGCGATTTTTTCAAAACGTTCATACATATGTTCAGCGATAATGTTCAAAAAGTAGTCAACGACCACCCTCTAGAGCAAGCCAATTGTGTATATTTGACTGTATTCAAGTAAATTGGTTGAAATTGCATCGTCTTTAAGAATTAACAACACCCAATAGCAACCTCAAGTCTTTAAACCAATTCTCATTTCAAATAATACAATTTCAAATGCAAAATAACACGGCACCTGATTTTCCGCTGCTAAGTGTTATATCTAGTTTGGCCATCAAAATTTGACAACTAAAATACAAGAAAAAGGAAGGAACTGTTACCAATGGCTAAAATTGAAGTACATTAGTTGCTGCTCCTAGTCCTAGATCCTAACAACAAAACAATTGATCCTAAAATGATGAAAATATAGGATTTAGGAAATTGTTAGTTTATGTAAAACATGCTATACACAAAATAGAAAGCATTGCTAATATGATTATTCTACTAGCCTTATTTACAATTTAAAAGTTGAAATCATTTAGTTTAATTATCTATGCAAAATCAAGGAAGCATGTCAACAATACTACATTAACTCACCATTGTTTCTCGGGGCTAGAATAGAGATTGTGATGAAGATTGAAGGCATCAATTTTCATACATGGAACTTAATAAAGACACAACTTAACCAGTACTTAATACACATGTGTTAGTGTTGCTGTTTTGCTTATATGGAAATGAATTAACAGATAAAGCTCGGGATGGGATATTAAGTCCTTCCTAAGTTTTTAGTTTTTACATATAGTCATTCTATTATCCTCTGATTTCCCCCAACAAGTTTGGCATGATTTTGGCAAACATTTTTGGTTGCAGGATTAGAGCAAATATACATAGATCAAGACAACGGTTTGCCATCCCTCCTCAAAGACCCCAGACATTGGAGACTTTTGGCCATTTCAAAATGTCAGAAGTCTTTGAGGGAGAGATGGCAAAAAGCTGCCTTAATAGCATCCAAGTTTTCAGTTTTCACACAGCAACAACAACAACAACAAAGACATTGTTTGTTAAAACCCCCCCAAGACCTCCTTGCATATATGTTTCATAATCTCAACAAAACATAACAAAACTAAAAGGCAAGAAGCCCTTGAGGGAGAGTTAACAACCATTGCCTTCCAACTAGTCACTCGTTTGTATTTTCATCAAAGAGGCGAGACTCGTATTTATAATCACAAAAAAAATCAGACACAAGATATTGGTGGGACCCATAAATTGACATTAGTCAGTACCTAAGATCCTTATAGTAACTCTCCATAGGGTCCTAGAATTTGGCTCCTAAGGATAGAGTCAACCCTATTTGGATTGGATAGAGAATAAAAGCATATCTAATCTAATAAAGGCATCTAAAACCATATCATTTTGACACATTTATTTTTGTTCCTAATCTCCTCTCCACATTTTATCACAGCGGGAGGAATCTTGAAAACTGGAACCTGATCTTAAATCTAAAAACACCCAACTAAGTTTTGGACACATTTGGTAACTGGTATAGTAATAGTACAGTTTTTCACCTTTGCGAATCATCCATGCAGCATGGTGTTATCACTATGTATTGCATAAATCAATCATACCCCCAAAATTCCCATATTAAGTTTGTACTTTGAAACTGGATATATGGTTATTTTAATATTATTCTACAAGAAACAAAAGAAAAATGTTTAACCTGAAAATGCTGGATGCAGTTACTAGTGCCATATTAGCATATACTGCATGCTCGCCTTAGAAAAATCATGTGTACCCAGGACTGGGAAATATTCAAGATTATGCAAATTTTTATACTATCAAACATAGTATAATTTTAACTATCCACCTGTGACTCGATGCAACTCCATTATATGAAAACAGTTTAGTTAAGTGTAGTTCCAGACCTCAATACTTGATTCTCAAATTGTCCAATTTTTCAAGATTCTTTCCATAAAGTATCAACTATAACAACAGTTAATATTACAGATACTCAATAGTTAGTAGATATTACAAACCAACAAAAAGAAAAACAAACCAACCAACCAATGGAGCTGAAAAGTAATATGCAACTTTTAATCTTTAGTTTTAAGTTTAGTGGTTGTACTCCTGAATGAATGCATGGGTGTTGAATAAAAAAAAAGAGCTCCTGCAGCTTCATCCTCAATCTATAAATAATAACCCGCAACTGTCAGATAATGAGATTTAATGAAGTTATTACCTATCAAATGCCCTTTGAATATAACGAATCACATAGGCAATCAAGGTGTTTGGGTTAAAAAAGGAAGGAAGGAAGGAAGGTTTTGGTAAAGCCTAGGCTAACTTCGCAACAAAGGCCCAACCAACCTACAATCAGAAATGAATGCCCGTATTATCAGTTACACAAAACCATATCAACATTTTAATATTTTATTACAAAAAGAAAAAACCCACTAATAACCATTTGCACATCACAGCAAGCTGGATCCTCCTTCAAGCCATAGCTACAAAAAAATAAACATATATATTATACTATGTCACAATCAATACGAGACATCATCAAACCACATTAAACAAAAAAAAAAAAAAAAAAAAAAAAGACATAAATATAGAAGATTAAAGATTGAAATCACTTAGGGTATGTAGTCAGATATTGTTTGTACACACCTTATTTAAACTACACTTCAATGTAAAAATTCTTCCTGAATGGGATGTAATCCTTTTGTCTTCTTTACACGTTTCATGAATTCATCATCCAAAGGATCTTCATCATTTTCAACATTGGGATGATGAATCTTCGCCAGGAATGATCCCCATTTGATCTTTTTTCATTGCTTCCCATTCTCCTGAATCTCGCCATCTTTCTTTTGACCCAAACCAGTATGGGGATCAACTTGTTGACTTCGGGTATCACCATGGAATTCATGAAAGCATCTAAAGGATCAATTTCCTCTTCTCACCACCATTCTGCAAAGGAGCCACAGTATCTGATGATCCATTAACAATTACATCACCTTCTTCATTCTCTACATTCTCCTTCTGAACTCCAACTCTTGCCTGATTTGGGTTCATCGCTCTCTTCTCTCTCAGATTCCTACTTTTTCTTTTTCTTTTTTCCTGCCATTCTTCAACTCTCCTCCATTTCCTCATGCAACTTCATGGGTTCTTACTTCTTTCTCATCTGAAGAATTTTCATCAGCCTTTTTTGTCCCACTATTATCTACACTATCTTCCCTCTCCGCCTCTTTCTATCTCTATCTCCGACATCATCATTTCCACCACCTCACCTTCTCTACGTCTCTCTCTCTCTCTCCCCCTCTCTTTTCTCTACTTCTCATCAACACTCCTTTCTCTCTCCCTCTTCAACTCTTCCTCTTTCTTCACATAATCTTCCTTCTTGCTAGATTTATGCTTCGAATCCGTAGTTTTAACTCTAAACAAACAGATAAAAAAAAAAAATTAAGATCCTTGTAGATAAAAACCCTAATCCCCAACATACAATAACTATATTACGTTTTCGAATCACATTATCAATGAATAAAGCAATTAATTTCACATGAAAGAAAGAATATGATGAAATAGAAAGCGATACGGATAACTGAATTACCTAATAAACGTGCGTCTTTCGAGTCGAAAGAACTTGGATCCCCTTGTTAACCCTAATTTCTTCGAATTTTTTACAGCTTCGTACCTCAAGATCAGAACGTGAGAATCAACCACCCGCGCAAACAGTGACGTAACGACGAAAGAAAATTAGGAGTTGGACTGGAAGGGGTTCGACCCGGTACCGACTCTACGGTATCCATAATTTGGTGAACCGGGTTCATGGATCCAGTGGACGGGTATAGATAACGAGGTTAAAATATTAAATGCAAAACCGATTTAATTTGATTAGTGTATTGGACAAAATTAGAGTTATTCACTCATTTTTTAAATTATTGAAAAGAGTAAAATGCAAAAATGGTGTTTATCGTTTGCATGTTTTTTATTAAGATTTATTAAGGTCCAAAAAAATTCAGCTTGCAAAAATAGACCTTATTTGAAGGTTTTCAATTTAGGGGTGAGCGTTTGGACCGGTGAACCGCACCGGACCAGACCGGTTTTTTGGACCCCCAGGTCGGTTTTCGGTTCTAGGAATCCATCAAAACCGGTCTGATTTTTTCTGATCCGGTCCGGTTTTTATCGGGTTTAGAACCGGTTGGACCCGATTTAAAAAAAAAAAAAAAAAAAAACTGTAATTTGTGAAAATTTTTAAACAACCATAACTCATTCGTTTTAAGTCGGATTGACACGCTGTTTTTTCCAACTTTTAATTTACATTTTGTAGATGAATTTAGACTATAATTTTGTTGATTTTGGGACTATATTCAATGAGTTATAATAGTCTTTCAAAGTTGAAGTATCAAAACTGAAAATTTTCAGTTTTTCAGCAACATTTTTATAATTTTGTAATCTGCGAAAATTTTAAAACAACCATAACTCATTCATTTTAAGTTAGATTGACGCTCGGTTTTTTCCAACGTTTAATTTACAGTTTTTAGATAAATTTAGACTATAATTTTGTTGATTTTAGTATTATATTCAATGAGTTAAAGTCTTTCAAAATTGAACTATCAAAGCTTAAAATTTTCAGCTTTTCAGCAAGATTTTTAAAATTTTGTAATATGTGAAATTTTTTAAACAACCACAACTCATTCGCTTTAAGTCGGATTGACCTCACGTTTTTTCCAACATTTAATTTACAGTTTGTAGATGAGTTTAGACTATAATTTTGTTGATTTTGGTATTATATTCAATGAGCTACAATCCTTCAAAGTTGAACTATCAAAGCTGAAATATTTCAACTTTTTAACTATTATTTTAGACTATAATTCTGAATTTTATGTGTCTTTGACGGATAAATCATATGAAAGGGATATTGGGGAACTTGATTTATATGTTAATTGCTTTTATTTGAAAAATTAATTTTGTAAGTTATAATATTATAACATCAAGGTAGATTAGTTATGCATGAAACGGAAACGTAATCATTTTTACAAGTTGTATCGTATCAAACTCAATAACATATTCGTTTTAACGAGTTCTATCAAACCCAAAAACTTATTTTAACGACTTGTATTCTATGCAATTAAACTTTTACCGATCCAAACTGGTCCAAAAACCGGAAAACCCAGACCTGGACCCGGACCCGGATACGACTCATCCGGTCCGATCCATGGTCCACAATATTCTCCATAACCGGTCCGGTCCAAGAGCCGGTCCGGTCCGGTTTGGTCCAAATGCTCACCCCTAGTTTTCGTTGTAGATTTGATAAATATGAGAGTATTGAATCTCAATCTCGTATCTGTACCAAATTTAAACATATGAGATGGTATTCCGTATTCAAAATTTATGAAATTATTGATTCGGTATCATCGGTGTTGGTGCTAGTACCGAAAATAGATACCAAATAGATATTGATTTATATAAAATATATAAAGTTTTTAGAAGTGGTATATCAGCAACTAACAAAAGGTTAACAAAAACTCAATGGTTTTATGCATGATCAAAAAAGGCATAACAAAGAACAAAAAATGTGTCGCGAAAGGAAAAAACTTATACCAAAACACGTCTTGCTACACGTCACGCCTAACAGCATCACTATGAGGCTTTTCGAAACGGTGAATTCACACCTCACGTTCTGGAACGCCTTGGCACACGTCATATCGCGGCTTTTAAAACACCACACAGAATAAAGGAATGTAAACAAAGGAACCCAAATATTGTTTTGTATCATGATTTAATTGTTGAGGCAACCATTGGTTGCGTATGAAAAAGACTTGAAACCCGGTCTTTTCAACATGTGGTTTAAACCTTATGAATTTCTATTTTAATTTGTGTGTGGGTTTCAGTTTCTCTCATGTATTTTGATAT
This sequence comes from Lactuca sativa, assembly GCF_002870075.4. Lineage (NCBI taxonomy): Eukaryota > Viridiplantae > Streptophyta > Magnoliopsida > Asterales > Asteraceae > Lactuca > Lactuca sativa. The sequence continues at coordinate 2,707,590 of NC_056629.2, forward strand.
TGCTATATTTATTTATATATGTTATGCAATATTCAAGTACATTTAGCTACATTTTAGTTAATTATTAAGGTATTTGGTACTTAATTTGTTTATATTCCTATTTTGTAGCTAAAAAGACATTCTCAAAGGAAAATGAACAAATTGGATAGCTGGAGACTTGGAAATTTGAAGCATTTATCAAGGAGAAAAAAAAAACATGCATAAAGTCGATGTCTAAGCCGTGGCCATATGCATGTCACAACGTGGTGACGTGTCAACATTAAAAGGTTCCCTAAATGATTTGCATAGAAGCTTGGAGGCTAGGTAAAGGAACTGTCCACCACGACGTGACGAGCTAGTTGCAACGACATGGCGGTTATAGTATGGCAACTTATTTAAATTCCTTTTAGGTTGGAATTCAAGAAAACGTTGCAACTACCTACGACTAAAGGCGTCCAAACCCTTTTGAGAAACCCTAGAATGTAAAGATTGATTGAAGAACAAGGATTGAGAGATCTAGACACGAAGAACGAAGAACACATTAAACCATTCGGTTCGCTTGAATCCATCATGTCTAATGTAGTTTACTCTATGTTTATGTCGCTACAAGAAAAATCGTAAACAGCTACGGAATCAAAATCCATAGCTCTTCTACTACATTATATGCTATGAAATAGGTTTTCGTAGCTATTTTGCTACGGAAATTGTTATAGTATTTCATTCCATAGCTAAATCCCGGATATATATGGAAAGTTGCTACATAATCAAAATTCGTAGTTATTTGACTATAGAATATGTTACATAATGGCTATTCGTAGCTATTTTGCTACAGAAATGGCTATGAAATTGTAATTTTGTTGCTAAATCTTGAAAGTTGTTGTGGAATCAAAATTCATACCTAATTTACTACAAAATATGCTACGAGATTATTGGTCGTAGCTAGTTTGCTACGAAACTTGTTACATATCAATATTCGTAGCTAGTTGGCTATTGAATTAAAAATTATAGTTATTTTGCTACGGAAATTTGCTACACAATAAAATTTTGTAACTAATCTGCTACAAAGATTGTTACGGAAAATGTTGACCATAGTCTTTTGTATACAACTTGTTCTCAATATAGAAAAATAACTACGAAGTCAAAACTCATAGCTATTTGGCTACGAAGTATTCGTAATCTACTAGCTATCGAATTTTTTCCATAACAAAATATAGAAAATTATTTTACCAATAAAAATAAATTATTGCTTTTAATTGTGTTATTATTTTAATTATAATTTAGTTTCCTTGGTAGTAATCTTTAACTATTATTACTAAATTTTATTTATTATTATTACCATTATTTTGTTATATATTAATTTTAATTTATATAAATAAAAGTATCCTCTTGACTCGATTAAAATGAAAAATAAATGAGGGTATTATTTATAAATCAAGACAAAAACCATTTTCCACAAAGTCCCAAAAATAAAATTAATACCTAATTTATTTTATTGTGGAAAATTGGAGATAGTGGACCATTTGAGCCTTATAATCCTAATACTTCATCAAAAAAACATGCATTCCTCGATCCTCGGTTTTCCCCAGTCTCCAGTGACGCCATTATCGATCAGACTCACCTTATGTGCTCAACCACCAAATTATCGACATGGTTTCATTCTACGTCCTTTGAAGTGTAGGGAGCTCCTTTCACTCCTCTTGTCTGCTATGTCGTTCACCACATACTTCGTCAATCGGTAGGTCGTTCTCGATTGACGATCCTCATCGCTTTCGTGTTCACTATATGTCGTCCTACTCCTCTTCGCCACTATTGCTCTCGAATTCTCGATCGTCTTCATCCCTACCAGGTAACCTTCTTCTCTGTTATGTTTGCTTCTTAAAACCTGTGTGATTCACCACTAAATCAAGCAAAATACTACTAGTTTTTAGTAATAAAGTTTCGATGCGACCCTAACTTCAAGTAAATCTTCACGTTTCTATTTTGCAATTCGATCTCTGTCTTCGCTCATCTTCCGATCTCGCCCTCTCATCTCTTACATCTTAAGCATATAAGTCTCAACTTCAGGTAAATCTTTCTTCTTGTCAATAGAATTTCGATTATGCCTAGTGCCAAACGAATATGTCATTAATGAGATCACGCATACATAATAAGTATGGTACTTACTACCTTAGAAATGAGATAACCTAACACAAGAAACTCATGAAATGTGACATCCCCAATTTCACGGCCAGAAAAGACCGATTTGTTTATGCTTATTTACAAATCAGAGTATCCTTTTTGAAGAATAATATTGCAGAATTTATTCCTTAAAACATGATAATGTTATTATCAAAGCATTTCCAAATAAATGTATTTTATTTATAGTAAAACATTGGTACGTCATCGTCAATACATAAACATAAACATAAAGAAATATTACAAGTCTTACAGTAATTAAACTAGTGGCCTAATACTCATTGAAACTCTCAACATAATGTATCTTTAATATCGCTACCTATGATACAATAAATTGAGTGGGTCAGATTGGGAAACTTGGTGAGTACATAGAGTTTTCAACCCATGATAATATAATTATTATGTTTAATCATCAAACAGTTAACCCAATTTCTCATCCCCATTATCTTCCTTATTCTTAAGGATCTACCCTAAGGATCATCTATGCTGACAGTACTAGTTCAAGGATTCATCCATGATACTTGTTAGTATGTATTCTTCTATATTTATTCCTAATGATTAGTCCTAAGGAATAGGCACGAAGTCCATCGATTCCAAGGTGTATATAACAGGCACTAAGTCCATAGTTGCCATGGTTTATCTAATCGACACTAAGTCCATAGTTGTCAGTGTTATCCATTAGGCATTAAGTCCATAGCTGCCAATGTTTATATATTAGGCACTAAGTCCATAGTTGCTAGGGTTTTATCTTTTTTATTAATAGCATTATTTTAGGGAGTCCACCCACAATACATGTCAATGGGTTTTTAGAGTACATCTGGTGAACACTTAGTTCAAAAACACCTATAGGTTGCGTGTAACGCCCTGTCCCAAATCGTTACCCATTTGGGTGTGGGTGATGTAATTTAGATGATTCGGGTGTTTAGATTAGGTTTTGGAGCCAAGGGGTATTTTGGTAAATTAACAACATGGGATTTATGAAATTGGATTCTTGTTCGGGAATTTTTATGGCAAGTATGAGTTGATAAAAGCATAGTGCTTCTCGTTACCTTTTCGTGGATATAAGGATCGTCAGAATCGGATCAATAACAAAGAAGTTATGGCCTTCAGAGTATTTTAGGGTTTAATAGGAAACCCTAGTACGCGGGGCGTACTGGTGCGAAGTGTAGTACGTTGAGTGTGCACTTATGTACGCTTAGCGTACCAAGTGGGAAGGATCGCGAAGCCTCGGCCTCGTACGTTGGGCGTACAAGGAGTATGTTGGGCATACAAGGGGTGCAAGAAACCTTAATTTTAAGTGTGTGTACCCTATTTAAGCATCTTAAGTCTTTAGGGTTGGTCTTTTTACCAGCCCCTAAACCTCCTAAAACCCTAAATCGACCCTTAGCCTCCATTAATGTGCATTTGAGCTCTTTAGGAGAATTTGGTGTTGTTTTGCTCATTTTGAAGATATTGAAGAAGGATGAAGGTCCATAGCTTGGTGGGGAACTTAGAGATCTAGAATCATTCATCACTTTGCAAGCTCCTAGAGGTATCAAGTTCAAATCTTGACTTGTTAAAGCTTATATCTATTATTGTCTTGATTTTCATGCTTTTGGGTTGATTGATGAGTTAAGATGTTTAAAGGACTTATTCTTGTAGATCTGAGTTGTTATGAGGTTCTTAAGCATAAAGGTGCAAGCTTTATGAGGTTTAAGGTCACATGCATGCGTTAAGTTACCTAATAAGTCTTTTTGAGCTTTAAGAGTTTCATTTAGTCATGCATGAACGTAAAGTTAGCAACTTTACGTGATTATCCAACTCAAAGAAGTTAGATATATGTTTTGGATCAATGTCTTATCGGATTAAGGAAGAAAAATGAGATTGGGCTGAATGGAGGAGTACGTCGGGCTTACAAGCCCTTAAGCCAGTATGCTTAGAGTACAATCTGAGTACACCCCACGTAATCAGTATGAATGGATTTTAGTGTTTGGGCTTCATTTTGGGCTTAGATGTTTTGGGCCATGTTGGGCCATTAGGTTTTGGATTGATATTTATTATGAAAGGGCCACTATGGGATTTGGGCCCAATTTGGAAAATTAGGCCATATTTGGGTCTTGGGTGTTTATTTGGAATTTGGGATCGTGGATTCTTGAATTGGGCCTCGACTTTGGGCCAAGTTATGAAGAGGGTAAAAAGATATTTTACCCTAGTTTTGACACTTAGCGTGGTTCGGATCTGATTATTGATGGATGATTAACTTGTGATTGGTAGCACGTGGATTCTTGTGGGGCAGTAGCCAGAAATTCTTTCTGTGAGATTCGGAAGTGTGAGGTAAGTTTTCTCACTATGTTTAGGGGGTCGAAGGCACCAATGTCGGCCCATGGTTTGCTATGTAGGGTGTTAGATGCCTATGTGACTCTTGCATATGTATGTGCTTGTATGCTTACTGGGTGGGGCCCGATGGTTATTCTGTATGTTAGTATCTGGTTATGCATATATGATTTGTATGTTGGTGGGGCCCGATGATTGTACAATATGTTATTATCTTTGTAATTTTAGTACTAATACCCATGACCTTTCATTTCCATAGGATCCATGGGTTAAACATTCCATGGACTATCCATGAAAGCTTAGTCCAACCTAAATGAACTTGGCCACCATATATATATATATATATATATATATATATATATATATATATATATATGATGTGGTCCCATAATTATCTAACATCCATTTGGATTTTTAAATTATTTTTGTGTAATTTTGATTTTGTATAACAATTTGTATGTTTTTATAATTATTCAGCAACTTCATTCATCGCAGTATAGCACAACAGGGTAATATTGTTATTTTTCATCATTCAACACAGTCAATCAGATGTATAATCAAACAACATGATTTCTTTCAGAGTCAAAAAACTTTCTTTTACGGACTTTCCTAGACAACACTTTTTTCGGACAGAAACTATTAAACGAGAAATAAAAATTTGAATTACTATTTAGTTTTTTTATTAACTTTAAAGGTAAGTTGCTTTAATTTCACAAAACGAGGTTGTTATTGGGCTTTTGAAAATTCTTACCAGGACCTCATTCTTTCAATTAAAAAGCTCCCATAAAATCATTTTTAATTACTTAACCACTAATATATTTCAATAAAGCAAACTAAATGATGCTGTGATAACCAATAAACCATTCTCTCTATAAATTATTTTTACCAATTATAGACCATCAATGTAAATGCAATTTGATGACACAGTCCTCACTTATATAAAAGATAGTAAAGTAGTAAGTAATAATAAAAATATAAAAAAAGAACAATCATGTTTCTTTTTTAGGCAACACCACTTTAGATGTAATAATAATAAGAGATATCGTATTAATGACAGAACTACAACAGCCTAATTAATAAATTAAATTATTCTTATGCATAAACTATGTAGGGCTAATACATAAACATCATTATATTTTATTATATCTTTTTGGCTTGATCATTTAATTTTTTAATTTGTGTTAAAAAAACAAACTAAATAAATGTCTGCCAAATAAATAATGTCTATTTTTTTAAACCATCATGATTTTCAAAAATTCCGTCACGTCTATTATTTTTTTCTCTATAATAAAACACACACACACACACACACACATATATATATATATATATATATATATATATATATATATATATATATATATATATATATATATATATATAACCGAAATTTCAGTGTTTTTGTTGAAAAAACTTCCTGGTAAATTTATAACTAGTAAACTCATGTAACATAAAACATAGAAAACAAATTTATAACAAATAGTAAATTCATGTTAAGGGTGGTAGGAGTAGATTGTGATGGAGAGATTTAGGTTGGTAGTACCGTCGAGAGCATTGCTCTAAGAATAAGCGGGTTGAGAGAAAAATCTCACATGCGGGTTGTGTAAATCGCTGCCCCCCCCCCCCCCCCCCCCCTCTCTTGTTCTAAGTACCATATGTTGTTTTGTATACTTTTAACTGAGTGAGTTGGAAAAAGAATTATTTACATATGTTGTGGATTGAGAAAAATAAAAGAAATAAGAGAAAGAAAATCTGGTGTGAAATTTATGTTTTAAAACGACAATCTAACCTACTCCTAAACTACACCTTAAATCCACATATGTCCACGATGGGACTTGAACCATCAACCTCAAGGAGAGAGGACAACACCGGATACTGCTAGGCTACAAGCCCTTTGATATATTCACATATGTTGTGTTGAAAGTATGTTGTTTTAAATTGAAAATATCAAAAAATAATTTCTTAACTTCTTTTTACTTTATCGAAATTATTATAACTTTTATTTTGACTATAATATCCCAAAAGTTAAAAGATTACACGTAATATTTTCATACTCAATATAAAATTATTTTTCATCTATATTTATGTTGTGAATCTAATACTAAGAGAACCAAGTTAAAAACTTGACCTCGATTGTAAATATTGATCATGTAAAATGTGGCATATGATAACTATTTTTCTTCGATTCTTAATTTAAGCAATTTCCTTTTGTTTATTAAAAAATTAGGTGTAAGACTCATGTATTACATGGTTAATTAAAAAAAATTAAATATCAAAAATGTAAACATTAAGTATTTTTTAAAATTAATTTGAAAATAAAGAAGGAAAAAACATATTTATTGCAATTTAAGATCATATTTATTGCATTTAATACTTTACTTATATAGCTATATGTATTATGTGGCTTTTTTATTTTAAAATTTAAAAAAACCTAGAAATTGACATGTGGATATTATTTATTTGAAAAATACCACAAAATGCCAAGTGTCAAAAATTATGAGAGATTGACATGTGGCAAAATGGATCTTTATTTATTAGAGTAGATTTATATTAGAGTAGATAACATCGTTTTAGTTCTTCTATTCAGCAACAAATTACCAAAAATACGAACGAAATTTTCACTTTTTATGGGACATATCGACGCAATTCTACAACGTTACCTAAAACGAAAAAAAAAAAAAAAAAAAAAAAAAAAAAAAAAAAAAACTCTAATAAACAAACGTTGCTATTTTATGTAAACTATATATATATATATATATATATATATATATATATATATATATATATATATATATATATATATATATATATATATATATAATAAATTGCTCATGGAAATAGTAAATTTACTAACTGTATTTGTTTAATTTAAAATAAATATCATGTTGATTGTAATAAAATAATCAATACGTTAAAGGAAAATATTAGTGGGAATGGAAAGAAAAAGTATATATGCTATTTGGCACTAATCTCACTCTTTATGACATAAGCTTTGAACAAAGAAAGCTTGAAATTAATAATTTAATTCTTTTGTAATCAATGGTAGTGATGACTATGAAGCACCCATATATGTTGTCTATATAAAGCATTTGGTTTTCACATTCATGGTCCATAAACAAAGTTAGGAAATCAAAGGGAGATTTAAGGTGGATACTTATGGTTGGAGCTCTCTATCGCCTCAACCCTGAAAGGAAATCGATCATGGTGGTTCATGGCTGCTCTTTCATGAATGCTTGTAGGTGCACCAATGTTGTTGTAGTGTGCATTCTAAGGTTAGCATGAAGGTGGAGCCATGGTTTGATCATCTTTTTGGGATTGGGGTGAAGGGAGCTCCTCCCATGATCAATGTCTTTCAACTATTTGTTGACATATATGTTATCTTTTTAGTTGTGATCATAATTTAAACATTCATCTCTTTATTAGGCTATGTATTTTCTATTTACTGATGAGGTATATTATATTAGTGACGATTTTTTGAATGATAAAAATAGATATATCTAAAAAAAATAAGTATATTTATTGCAGATATTTGATTTCATGGAATCCTGGGTTCGATGAGATCGATTATGATGATTTATTGCAGAGAGATGAATCCAGTTCACAATCGGTACATGAAGGACGACAAAGATATATGCATATGCAACTTCCATTGTAGCCTCTTCAATGGCAAATGTAACGTTGAATTGTTACTAATGTGGAGTCTATTAACATTAATTAAAACATCTAAATATGAAATTGAATCTGCTAGCTAGCAATCACCAAAGAAGAAGCTCGTTGCATAGTGGTGTATGTATACACATGAACATATTTAACAATTTTAATTAGCTTATAAATATATATTACATAAATCGAAGACTTCAACACAATGTAAATCCTGAATCTGACACAAATTTTAATATATGTTGTAAATATGTAATACGACGAGCAATCAAATATGTAAAAATAAATAGCTAAATTTTAAGCACAACCAAGTTTTGAATTTGTCCCGGATTGGTCATCAATGTCTTTTTTTTTTGCAATAAGTCGCTAAAGTTGAATATCCGGTGTCAATTACACTATTTTTAAAGTGATAAAACACACTATTTTTAGAGGGATAAAGAGTGACATTGCTGACTTGACATGTCACTAAAGTTGAATATGCTAACATGGTTCATTTAATTATATTTTTTCATTAACCTCAAAATTGTTGTTACTGTTATTATTTATTAATTAAAACTATATTCCAAGAACAAATTATCTTACCAACAGATCCTATGATCACCACCACCACCATTATCTTCCTCTAGCACACCACCACCATTAAAATCTAGAGATGCGATACATCAATGAACACACAATCAAAACTAGAAACCAATAACAAAACAAGGAACAATGAACACAACTCAAAACTATCAATTTGTAAAAAAAAATGAAAAACCTGATTTTGTACAAAACCCCAAAACCCAAAAAAACTATTGATCATCATCTTTAAAAAATAAAATCAAGGAAATCGGAAGAACAAAGAAGAAGAAATCGGTACTACCAGATACAAAGAAGAAAAATCAGAAAAAGAAATTGATGACACGTCCCTCAGAGCGGGTCAGAATGTGACGTCCCTATTTTAACGGCCAGAAAAGACCGATTTTGTTTATGCTTTGTAAAAATCAGAGTACTTCTTTTCATAAAAATGTTGCGGAATTTGTTCCCAGAAAAACACGATAAATATGTTATCGAAACATTTTCGAAGATACGTATTTTATTCATTTTAAAACGTTTGGGATGTCATCGTCAATACAGAAACATAAGCATAAACGGAACTTACATTTATTTACACTAGTGATCTACATCTCTTTAATCTCTCAGTGTAATGTGACTTCATATCAACACCTGTGATATAAATAAACTGAGTGGGTAAGGTTGGAAAACTTGGTGAGTACATAGGGTTTTCAACCCACAATAATATAATTATTATGTTTAAACAATCAAACAATCAACCCAATTACTCATCCCCATTATCTTCTTTACTCTTAAGGATCTATCCTAAGAGTCATGTATCCTGCATTCGTTTATTCCGAAGTCCCTTGCTTCCAGGGTTATAGGACTGGCACTAAATACATAGCTGCCAATGCTCGTTCGTAAAGCACTAATTCCATAGCTGCTATAGTTTATTCATCGGGTACTAAATCCATAGCTACCGGTGTTTATCTAATAGGTACTAAGTCCATAGCTACCAATTCCTAATAGGTACTAAGTCCATAGCTACCAGTTCCTAACAGGTACTAAGTCCATAGCTACCAGTGTTTGTCCAATAGGCACTAAGTCCATAGCTGTCGATGTTATTTGTTAGGCACTAAGTCTATAGCTGCCAATGTTACTCACATCATCTTTTATCTCTCATCATTCATCTACACATCTCATACCCAACATACTTGTATATTTAAAATACGTATACAGTTCAAATCATTTAAAACATGTATAAAAAAACGTTCATCCAGCATTGACAACAAGTATTCAGATAATATGCACACATAGCACGTAGTTTATATAAAATACTTCATATCTATGTGTAAGATGAAAGTAACTATGCACTCACTTGAGAAAGTGGTAACTCGGTACTCGGACAACATTTCGTTTACTTTAAAATAATTTTCTTCAACGAAACCTAGTATTATTACCACTAGATTTAGTCAAATATTTATCGTGACTAATTATTAGTCTTATTATTATTATATAAGCCTTTAAAAAATACTTTCCAACCACTATGTACAGACAGAGGGCAGACATAAAACACCAGAGGGCAGGACCATTTTGGCGTATAGCACTTCTGAAATCCAACAACCCTATGCAGCCCTTTAAACCAGATTCCCCGTACCGCGAGTAGTTAAAAAGATATTATAACGACACTTATATAAGTTATAATAATAGCTCAAATATTTATTATAAATTTATAATAACAATACTAATTTTAAATATAAACTATATTTAAAATAGGGTAAGCATAACTTACTTACAAGGGGATTTTAGCTAGGAGTCGGGCTCTGCAGGGGCAGAACTTCGTCGCTGAATCTTTCTAAGAAAGATTCGTGCAGCGCTTCAGCGCTCACCTTACTATACTAAAACTACAGAAAGAGAAGTCGAATCACGAGAGACCGAAATGCTCGGGGGATAAGAAGAGAAAGACTCTTGAATCAAGAGAATGATGCAAAAAATATGAGAGCCCAAGCCTCTTATTTATAGTAATTGAATTTACAAAAACTACCCTCCATGATTACTTAATGACCTTAAAACGACTAAACACCCCTTCATAATACTATTTTAAATAGATTTAACAATATTTGTACTAAACTAATGTCGAAAGAACTCAACATTAGTCTTATAATGACCGCATAGTCGATACCTTTCTAATGATATATACATATGTATATATATGTGTACGTATATATGATTTATACTTTATTTTAATACGTAAATATGCTATTATAATTTTTAACTCGTTCATACGAACTCCGTTTTTGACGTTATTTATATCCACGCGTAGGTGGAGACGTACTCTACAACTTTCGTTTAGACTCCGTCGGCTAATTTTGGCTTTATTTTTAAAGTTATATTTTTAACAGGCCGGGACAGGATTGGTCCGTTAAAATCTCATAACTTCTTCATCCGATGTCCATTTTCGTCTGTTCTTTTATCGTTACGCTAATAATAACGAGATCTTCGATTCTCGTTTAGGTTGTGTCGGCTAAAAACCGCTCAATCTAATACTCGAACTTCGGGCTGTACACCGCTAATCCGAAACTTCGAAAAATCATAACTTCCTCATACGAAGTCAGATTTAGGCGTTCTTTTTATGGGCGTTTTCAGGTTAACATATTCTACGACTTTCATTTAGATTACTAAGGCTAAAATTCGCTCTATAATAAATTCACTATTTACGTATTCGCGGTGTCGTGTCGGTTCCGTTGCTAAAATTCGACGGGTCATAACTTCTTCGTTATAACTCAGATTTCGGCGCTCTTTATATGTACGGAACCCTTGACACATATTCTACAACTTGGTTAATATTATTTATTCTAAATAATCTTTTGTCAAAAAGTCCTTTTCGACCCCTATTATCTCTAAATTGACTAACCTGAATCTACTGGCGTTACACAGAAGTAAGAGAGCCCCCGACAAGGAATTCCTAGAAAGGCCTGGTCGAGCCTGACTCGGCCACCTTGGTTGCCAGGAACTCTAGCGGGGCGACCGCGCAAGAGCTTCTCCCTCGTCAAATGTTGTCATTCGCTACAGTCCAAAGATAACGGCTCCAGGTGACAAGGAGCACATCCAGAGCATTATCGCATGGACCAATCGTTAGCTCTGATACTACAAGGCACAAAACCCACCAATAAGGACGACAGATCTTGTGGGATCGCATTTCTTTTCCCTCATACGGATCGAGGAGGATCCTCAGTATAAAAGGACGTTCACCTTGCCTTGATGGGTAAGCTATTCTTTCCAGATCCTCAGCTCTCACACTCATTCACTCTACTAACTTGACCATCAGAGCGTTTTTTCGGGACCTCCTCCCAGAGAGCGGCTGACGGTTTTCCTTTCCTTGTGACCTTTCAGGTTTCCTTCCGGTGATCTTTACTAACAACTTATGTGGTTGGAGACCAGGTCGCATCATTTTGGTGTCATCCATTTGTGTGACAACAGATACGCAAACCTTTTCTCTTTCTCTCTAACCTAGCCACATGACAAACAACACCACTAGTGAGCCACCAGAACCACCGCACAACCTAATACATCTGATGGCGTCGTTGGAAGCGGCCAACACTCCAGCAGCAACATCATCCAGTGGCCCGCCACCTCCTCTTGTAGTAGCACCATCATCCGTTGGCCTGCCACATTTTCTCGTAGCAACCATGCCATCTGTTGTAGCCCATAACCAAAAACCACTACCCACACTGATTTACGCAACTTCTCCACCATTCCCAAATAGTGGCGTACCCAATCCATGCATTGTGCCCCCTTTTCTACCGTTTTTTCCTAACACCATCGAATTTAACAACACTAACTACATCCCTCTACCACCATCTGCCCAAACCACTAACGACTCACAACAAACAACCCCCAAAGCGCCACCGTTAAATAACTTTCCCACACACACACACACATACATGTAGCACCGACGAATAACACCACAACCGGCCCAAGCATCATATCACAACCAAAAAACCACCCGCCATTGGTGATGGGCACCATGTCAGCACCACCATTCACGCCTTACCAACAAATACCCATGGCCCACACACTCCCCATCTCGTTTCAGCCGTCAAATTTCTATGGCCTAGCAACGCCAGACCTTACAGCCTACAATAACATGCTAGTACAACCTTTCTTGGCAATGCAACAACCAGGGTACCATTTTGTTCAGTGGACACCAAACCAAGATTACCTTTCACGAAGTGTCACGTCGTCGTTCGTCAAGGAATTGTAGGAATATAAAATTCCCAACACCGCCAAACTTCCCCACCTCAAAACGTACAACGACACCACAGACCCACACAGCCACATCGACACATATGAGTGGACCATGACATCTCTCTATCTAGACAAACGGTTCTGGTGCACATATTTTCGCTACCACCCTAGACGGCAACGCATGAATGTGGTTCAAGACACTACACCCGAGCAGCATCAGCAACTTTAGCCAACTAAAGTATCTCTTTCTAACTAACTTCATGCAACTCTGGAAGTAGAAAGGTCACTGTCACTCCATCATTGGGTGTAAACAAAGGGAGGGGGAAACAGTCAAGGACTAATTCTCCAGATTCACCAAGGCAACACTAGACGTCTCAGGGAACAATGAGGGGTTGATCGCGGGAGCGTTCACTTGGGGATTATTACCAGGTTTGTTATCTCAGAAACTCATGGATAAGCAACCCCAGACAAAGGTAGAACTAAAGGAGCGAGTGGAACGATTCTTACACCAAGAGGATGGTGAAGCGTCGAAGCAAGCATACCTCAACGCCATGTCTTCCTCAGCCGACAAACGACACCACCGGTCTACTCCCCATCATGATTCTCGAGGATGAGGCATGTTCTCAGGACGAGATAGACGATCACATGGATGTTTCATACCTTTCATCAAAGACAAGAGGCGGGGACGATGAGCACAAGTCTATATTGTCGCCAGAAAACTAGCAACAAAGGGCACTAAGACGCGGTACTGCGAGTACCACAAGAGTAGGACACACGATACGGTCAACTGCTCGGTCTTAAAAAGAGAAATGGAAGAGAAGAAATTGAAGGGAAACGTGATAGAAATCACCAAGAGTCTACGGGCCAAATTCGATGCAGAAAATCCCAAAGACGACACTGGAAGAGCAGATTATAGGCAAGAAATCCTCATGATCCACCATAAAAGGGGGAGCGCGGAACATACGACCAGTGTACACAACATCAAGGAAAACATGCAAGGGCTAACATTCTCCGTGACCGACCCAAGCCCAACCGGTTGGAAAGGGGACAACCCCCTTGTCATCCACGGGTCCATTCGAGACATCATGATCTACCGGGTGTACATCAACAGAGGAAGTTATACAGACATCATCTATGAGCATTGCTTCCGGCTGCTGCCAAACTCATGGAAGGAATGACTAAGGCCAGTCCCGGTCCAGCTCACAGGGTTCACAGGACACAGCCTGTGGCCCCTAGTGTAACGCTCGCAGATCAGGGCTAGTTAACTTAGAGACGATAAGCGTCAAAAATGACTTTTTGATATAATATTATTTTGAAGGAATATTCATAACTAAGTTGTAGTATATGTTACAAGGATTTCGTACATATAATGAACGCTAAAATCCGAGTTATAACGAAGAAGTTATGACCTGTCGAAGGTTCGCGACAGAACCGGCACGACATTGCGTGACGTAAACAACGAATTTACGTTAGAGCGATATTTGACCTTAGTGATCTAAACGAAAGTCATAGAGTTCTTTAAACCAAGAGCGTGCATAAAAAGAACGTCCAAATCTGACTTTGTATGAGGAAGTTATGATTTTCTAAGTTTCAGCTTAGCAGTATGCAGCTCGAAGTTTGGATTTGAGATCGAGTGATTTCTAGCCGAAACAATCTAAACGAGAATTGAAGATCTCGTTGATAGTAGTGCAATGGTAAAAAGACAGGTGAAAACGGACGTCGGATGAAGAAGTTAGGAATTTCTAACGGAGTTTTCCTGTCCCGGCCTACTAAAAATAATATAATAAAAATAAACGTTAAAATTAGCCGACGGAGTCTAAACGAAAGTTGTAGAGCATAATCTCACTTACGCATGGATATAAATAATGTCGAAAACGGAGATCATATGCGAAAGTTATGATTTTATGAAGTTTGAGGCACGCATCCCAAAGGGGGAACGCACCGCGTTCAATTGGGGAACGCCATGCATTCAATACTTGGCTCCGGAGTGGCAACGTCGATGCTAACTCAGCGAATAAGGGATAGGATCGGAACCCCGCTCCTACGCAACGCATTTGAAGCGAACGCCCTGCGTTCGTTTGGGGAACGCACTGCGTTCGCAACCAGACTCCAACCCTATAAATAGATCATTTGGGTAGCCGAATTTGGTTGCCCGTTTATTCTCTCTCTCCTGTATTTCATCGTTTTACGTGAAAATTATACCCCCGAAGCCCCGGTATCATTCCCGAGACTCGAAGCAAGTCCCAAAGCCCCGAGAAACAGAGTTCTCGAGCCGAAACTCTGCCCGCGAGAAGACCGAGTTTTTTGAAGATCTTTCAGATCTACCGAAGAATACTACTTTTATAAGCCGTAGTGTTGCCCGATCATCTTCTGATCAAGTGAGTGTATAGTCCCTTTCATAAAAACGATTTTAATACAAGTATTTTTTTAATGTATTAAATATATGATATGTGTGAGTGTGTGTAGTTACTTCCGTCTACCACATAGATATGAAGTATTTGCTATGAAATACGTGTTATGTGTTTATACGTTGTTTGTTTACTTGAGATGGTTGTTGAAATAATGTTTTATATAGGTTTTAAAATATTTAAATTGTATATGTGTTTGCATCTTCAAATATGTTGGGTAAAACAAGGGTAGATGAAATAGTTGATGTTAGACGAAATAATAAGTGTTTTTGAACTCAATGTGTTCGTTAGGTATTTTTGAACTCTATGTGTTCACTTGGTGTTTGAACTCAATGTGTTCATTAGGTATTTTTGAACTCTATGTGTTCACTTGGTATTTTTGAACTCAATGTGTTCATTAAGTATTTTTGAACTAGATGTGTTCACTTGGTGTCGTTGAACTGAGTGTGTTCACTAAGTGTTTTAGAACTGAGTATTCACCAGATGTTTTGAATTAAGTGTTCACCAGGAGTGTTACAACTAGGTGTTCGTTAAGTATGTTGAACTAGGTGTTTACCGGTTGTAATTTGAGGACCTTGGCATTGGTGGACTTTGTGTCAATTCCTTAGGTCAATCCTTAGGAATAAATGAATAAATGATAGTTGATTCTTAGGGTAAATCCTTAAGAAATAAAGGAGATAATGGGGATAGTTAATTTGGATTGATTGATTGATGATGAAATATAATAATTATATTATTGTGGGTTGAAAACCCTATATGCTCACCAGGCTCCCAAGCCTGATCCACTCAGTTTTCTTTGCATTACAGGTAATGGCACAAGAGTCTAAGTTGGTGGAGTCGACGAGAGATTTTGAATTATAGATCAGTAGTTATAAATAACTGTTATAAGGTCTATTATATATTGTTTATGCTTTTGGTCTGTATCGGAACATGACATCCCGAGAATTTTTTATTTAATGAAAATACATTTCTTTAAAGAAATGCTTTGATAAATTCTTATCATATTTTGTTTTGGGAACAAATTCCGCAACTCTTTTAATCAAAGGATTGCTCTGATTTTACAAAAAAATCATAAACAAATCGGTCTTTTCTGGCCGTGAAATTGGGGATGTCACACCTAGGTACGATTCACTTACCGTTTACATTAACCAGTCAAGACAAGACCAAGCAATGAACCGCCCTTGTAGATTTCGTGGACATATGACACCCATCCGAACACAACGTCATATTAGGACGAACAACCCTACTAAAGTTTGGAGCAGTATCGTCAACAATCCACGGAATAGTGAAATCCATCATGATCTTGGGCCCAGGGACAATCCTCGCCACCCCTCAAAGGGAGCTCAAATGCTACGAGATCATGTAACATCCCAAAAATACAGGCCAAAATTTTCATTTTTAAATACGTTATTAGAAAACCAACAGTGTAATAAAACATCCGTAATATCATGTCATGTCAAAACCAAAGTAGAAATAATCAAAACAAGTTATCATAAAACAATATCATGGTGTAATCCCAAAGATCTCATGTGCGGAAAACCATATTGTGATGTGCTGCGATCGAGCCGGCTCCTTTCCTTTAAAAACGAGTACCTGAAACCAAAAATGTAAATCGTAAGCACAAAGCTTAGTGAGTTCCCCCATCATACCACATACCATACAATATACTGTCAGACAATTCTGGGGCGCCTGCCTTACCCAGGTCAAACCATTATGGGGTGTTTGACGTTGTAACATCCCAAAATTCAAGACTAAAATTTTCTTTTAATAAAACATTACTTAAAGCAAAATCATCAATCCAAATATAATCAGAGTATTAATTTCCAAAACACATGTTCATTATCAGTGTAAAACATTCACAGGCTGTCTAATCTATGGTGTGTGCCATGCGATCACCCCGAGCTCTTCCCTCCGCTACCGGAAGTACCTGAAACTAAAATTGAAAACCGTAAGCACGAAGCTTAGTGAGTTCCCCACCCTACCACATACCATGCATAACCACATATTGCACATACTTGGCCACGCTCGCTATCCTGGGCCTCGCCCCCTACCTCGGGCCTCGCCCGCAACAACATCCCCCCCCGCTCCAGGCCCCGCTTGGCTTCGAGCCCCGCTCAGATACAGATCTGTTTCACTTAGGCCTCGCCCACTAACATATAATATCACATAAACATATCACATCACATCACATAAGCTAAACACATACTAACGGATCTTGTCCTAAGGCCTCGCCTATCTCTGGGCCTCACCCTTGTCCTGCTACTAATGAGTCATGGAACCCCGTCCATACTCCTGCTGATAGTGAGGTACGGGCCCAACCCACCCTCACTCCTTCCCTAACTTGGGCCTCACCCCTGATCTGCTGCTATTGAGATGTGGAAAACCATCCACATTCTGCTATTGGTGAGATACGGAACCTCGCCCACACTCACCTCCCTACCAGGCACATACAAGTATCACACAGACAACAAGTATAAACTATCACATAAACCATTCCTTGGGCACCCGCCCTCTATCATTGGACCTCGTCCCGAATATCATACTAGCATATTGTGCCTAAGGCTAACCCCCGGGTCTTCTACTCATAACTACATGGGCCGGCATTATGGCCGTAGACCCATTCATACAAAGGGAAACTCACATGCACTGGCTGAACTGGCTGATGAACCCACTAGTTGCTGCCCGACAACTCTCTGAACTCCTACTCCACTCGCTCCCCGAGCTACCAATATCAATGCAACACTGAGTCTAACTGACTCCTGAAAGACAACCAAGTCAACTTTGGTCAAAGTCAAAGTCCTGATCAAAGTCAACCTTCCAGGTCAACCCTACTCGCCGAGTCACCCTATTGACTCGTCGAGTTCATATGTTCAGTTTCCTCCCGTTTTGTAGATGTCAAAGTACGACAACTATGGTCTTCCCAAATCCCATGGAACAAGCATTTCACATGAAGATGATATTCCACGATTCGATTGAGGAACAAGAGATCATACTTCACTTCCTCCTCCTCCTCCAATTATTCTCCCTAACCCACAAGTTCGAAGGCTTGAAAAGTTCAAGATCACTCAAGCCCTTTTGGCAAGTAAACATAAAGAAGGAAAGTCGGTGTGTGCACACGTCCTAGGGATGAAGTCACACATTGATAGGTTAACAATGTTGGGATCCATTGTCTGTGAGGAAATGGTTGTTGATTGGGTTCCTCAGTCACTTCCTAACACATATAGTGAGTTTGTAAGAGAGTACTATATGATGAACCGCGACGTGACCCTTATAGATCTCACCTATATGCTTATTGTTGCTGAATCAGCAATGGTTTGGCGCAATAGAAAAGCAAAGTTGATTGGTGAATCTGCCTTCAAGACCTCTATGGATATAGACGATGGCAACAAAAGACATGCTATGATCGAAAGGTTTGATCATAAGAGAAAGGCAATGTCTAAAGTAGTTCCATGTCATGTTCCAAAAGAGTCAATTTGCTTTTATTGCCAAGAGAAAGGACATTGAAGACGAAGCTGCCCTATTTACCTAAGAGATCTAAGAGATGGGAGAGTCGAAACGTATGGCTCTAATATAGGTAAAATCCACTAACTAACTCTTTTAATCTTCTATTCTAGATTCTTAATACATAATGTGATAAGATTACAATTGATGTTTTGTAGAATCGAAGAAAAGAAAGGGAGCTTAAAGGAAGAAGTGAGCAGAATCTAACCGTGAAGGAATGGATTTCGATCACATTTCTCGAAGATTAGATTCTTAAGCTACTACTTATAGTTAGAATTAGATTGCTAAGAAAGATGTATTAGCATAAGTTTTTCAATGAGTTGCATTGTAAGGACAATTTTTTCCGCCTAAAATAAATTTTTGATTTTTATATTATCCTTGCAATGGCGTGTATGAAAAATTGATGTTAAAATGTTTCTATTATTAGCAATAATGGATTTGGTTCTTATTATGTTATTTATGGAAAGTCGAGAGTTTACCAAATAGGGAGAGTTTCTCATCGCCCAAGTTTCAATTGGACAGAAACTTGGAATCATACAACTTGGTTGCACGATGAATGAGAAATTTCATATTTGGAAATTAGACTAATTCGTTGACAAAATGTCAAGTGAAGGACTAGGAGATCGAGTACACTAAGTTATGTGTTGATCAAGTCCACCATAAGAGTAACAAAGATATTCGTCATGATTTACTAAAGGTTTAGTAAATGTGATTATACTCACAAGATTAAGTGTAATTCTGAATTGATTGAAAAAGGTTTAAATCAATAGCAGAACGAATAAGAAGAATCAAGTCGGCAGAAAGATAAAAGTTTCTCCATTCTAAGAAGAAGGGAGAGTACATTTTATGCTTTATGATAGGACTTAATGATTGATAACCATATCTCAATTGATCCTCTAAGTGAGTCTTAGTACAATTGTATGTTTAAGAAGAGGAATCAAGGATTGAAGAAATGGTTAAATCAAGAAGTCTATCATACTTCGTTCCAATAACAAGTCTTAAAGTTAATATTGTGACAATGAGTGAAAAGTATTAAAGGTTTATAACATTCATCAAATGTGGAAAGTTGTGATGTCTTGGATAAGACAAAGACCAACTAGGACCAATTTATGAAGAGTTTTGATAAAAGCTACACTAACTCTTGAATATTTGTTTGTCAAGAAATGTTTTGACAAGAGAATCTTATATGTCAAGGAGTAAGTGGGAGTCTTAATGGTCTTGAAAGGTTTCAAGAACAAATCAAATAGACCTTATCAATCATCACTAGCACACGAGTTGAGGTTTACAACCTATCGTGTTGACATTATTTTGTTTCTGTGCCAATCCAATCAAGTTAATTATGCATATGAGTCCTATGAGTTCTCATTTGAATGCATAAAAGGCAAGGACCTTGATCAATGGAAAGTACATTGATAAGAAAAGGTGAGCTGTTTAACTACTTGGAAGACATGGTGGGCAGTTGTGCTACCATATAAATCGAGATCAAGAAAGTTCGATCCATATGAGATTGAATTTGTCGTAAACTTTGGTTTTGACAAATTCATATGGATAGGAACAAATACTCCGTTAAATCTAAGTGTCATACGATTTCCTCCTTCATGAAAATGATTGTGAGGAAATGCTTTCACTAAGAAAGATTTTAAGAAGATAGTGATTGTAAAATTGCATTCTCGAATTCGATTATGGTTACGGTATCCCTTTCCATAATTTGAATTGTGAGGTTTGGCAATTGTTTACACACACATATGAACTATCTAAGGCAAAGGTGTATAAGTTCAAGAAGCCTTGATAAAAGATTATCAAAGCACTAAGTATTAGAAACATGAACTTAAGAAATTCAATAAGCATTGTTTTTCTGAAAGTTAAGCTGTTTCTGAATACTTGTCAAAGCTAGTGGGAGCATAAGTGTTATGTTTTATAGTAATCATCATGATAGTGGGAGCATAAAAGTTATGATTGTATGATTATTATGGAACGTATTGCAAGTTGACAATATTAATTATAGAAAACAAGAGTTATACCTTGCAAAGTCGTAAGGGTTGTAAAGTTGTTTTGCTATAATTAAGGGAGAGAATATTATGCTTCATTTCAAATCTAAAGGCTTAGGTTGTGGAATGTTAATAATATTTAGTCAAAGGTACATAGTGTGTTCTTAAAATTTCGATTATGATTATGGCATTCCTCTTCACAATTCGAAATTTGAGAACATAGCAAATAAAACATTATGCGTCGTGTCCCATACGCTTCGGGTATAGGATCGATTGCAAATGCTTTAATGTTTGACCATTCTAAAATTTTCCAAATGTCGAGCGCATTTAGAGGGAAAAGGGACTAGAATTGGTTTTGACTAAAATAATTAAACAACTATCAAAGGACAATCCAAAGTTCGACGAGGATTGGTTGCTTGTGAGTAGTTGGAAGCATGGTATTGAATGGACCATATCGACATTATTATAGAAAAGATTCTATTAAGAATGAGTTGTCATATGGAAATTATGGAAATATTTCCATATTGGATGGACCATATCGACATTATTATAAATAGACAAGATTCTATTAAGAATAAGTTGTCATATGAAAAAAATATGGAAATGTATCCATATTAGGAATTGAATATTGAAAATCTATGTCTAGATTAGAAACTTTTATGCAAAAGGATGTTCAAAGGAATGTACTTTGAGTGAGAGACATCATATCTAAGGAATTGTCTTGTAACAATCTCCGTTAGAGGACTTGGTAATATCATTGGCAATAGTCTTCGTGACTTTGGTGCAGTGACATTACGAAAGGATCATTGCATAAAGTGTTAGAATCTAGCATATTTTATAAGTAACAAGAATTTGATATTCTCACACTTATGAAAAAGGATTTGGAGTTGTGAAATGAGAATGATTGGAAATGTGTTCAATTTGATCTATTTCACAAAAGTAAGAACCATAGGTAAACATTGTGTGCATGCTAAGAGCATGGGACAAGTGTAATAATTCAAGTAAGAAGTTGATTATCTGAAACAACAAATAATGAGTAATCGATATGGTGATAAATAAAAGGAGTTTTATTTATACTCAAAGGTTTGAGGCCATATGGGATTAGTATTATTCTTGTGTTTCACATTTGCATGTTTTGACTTCCAGAATAATTGAATTTATTAAGAATAATCGAATTATTCGAACGGGCCACAGTCGTTCATATGTTGGAAGTAGATATGAATGAAGACTGTCGTGAATTGGTATGTGGATTGTCTAAAAGAGTATTAGACATAAGCAAATGTTTGCTGCAACGTTCATGAGTGCTTATGAATATGATTTGAGCATTGGATTAAACCCACACTCACTTGGATCACTCCATGAATTGTATCACGAGTGATTGGTGAGACGATAACATCTTATATTCTTATAACCGAGATGTGTGAGTTGTATCTTGAAAATCGGTTGCACATTGATAATATGTAAACGCACTAGTAACTTGGTGTTATAAAACATATTGTTGTGTGTGATTCGGTGAGTGAGTGCAAGCAAGCATTGTATCAAAGTTTATCTGTTCCTTTTATCCAAAGTAGGAAAAAGCGATATCTTTGGGCCCCTCGATGATTTAGTGATGACAAACGTAAATGCTCGGCCGGGCTAGGGCTAATTTGATTTGTTCAATTAGTCAGTCGTCATAAATCGGGAATCGAGATATAGTACAAAGAGAATGAGTTGAAATCATATCTCATATGATATCTAGAATGGAGGAATATATGATCCCTTATCTAAGGACACGCGTATCTGATATGATCAGAGTTGACAGCGGCTTTGGAAAGCTACGATTGCAGATCAGGATCTGAAGTCATACACATAATAGTTATTAGACTTATCCAAGTGGGAGACTGTTGGATTAGTGTCTAAGTCCATAACTATTTTGGTATGTACTTGACCCGATGGTGAATGGTCCTTTTGGGTTGCCTTCACCAAAGCAACTTGATAGGATGAATTATGGAGAGAAAGGATTAAATATGATTTATTAATATATTATGGGAATAATATATTAAAGGAGAAATCATATTGTTTAATTAATATTAGTCAATAATTAATTGGTAATTAGTTTTGTGACTAAAAGAGATTAATTAAACTTAAGGGACTGGAATTGTAATTATAAGATAATTGCAATTTGGGCCATGGATTGCCTTATATCATAAGGTGGACGAATTCTATGGGGGAAGCCCATATGAAATCGTCCAAGGCCTTATGGAAAGGGCTCCATGGGTTGCTTAGGGCTTAAGCAACTAAATTAGGGTTTCCTTGTTAGATAACCCTAATTGCCTCGCTATATATAGATCCCTTAAGGACCAAAAACGTGGCTAAGCAACCTTCTAGGGTTTCACACGTTTTTGGGCAGCCTCTAACCTTTATCCTCTTCATCCTCTTGCTTATGGTGTTTGTGAACCATTAGAGGAGTGACAATTGTGACTCTATGCTTTCTAAAGTCAATACAAGGAGGAGTTGGATTGTTATTGCTACATAACAATCAAGGTAACATCTTAAACCTATTCTCATGTTAATATGATTACTTGTATGTTAGAATTAGGGTTTATAGTCTTGGATAACTTGCATGTACAATAGAGAAACCTAGATCCAAGCATTAGGGTTTGTATGAGCACATAGGATGTTCTTAGGACCAAAACCCATCACATTATGCTTCTCAAGACCATAATATGCTTAGATCCGAAGTAGCAACTTTAGATTTGGCTTCTAACTCAAAAGGGGTAGCTAATCATGGCTAAAAGCCCCCAAAACCTACAACCATACTAGATCTAAAGGAGGGAAACGACTTAATACCTTCAATAACTCAGAAAGTTTCCCCAATCTTCAGAGCTAAGGCCAATCCTTGAAGCTTCAATGATTCCCCTTCTTCTTCTTCCTTCAAATCACTCAAAGATGGCTTGGAAGCTTGAATGGGCAACAATGGGGCTTAGGGTTCGATGTTCTGGGTGAAAGAGGCAATAAAGGAACCCTAGGGGAGAGAATGAGATGTTTAAATAGGCTCCAAGTCCCGAATTTAGGGTTTTGCTCGCACAGACCAGACTCGCCGAGTCCCCTTGGCCGGCTCGCTGAGTCGGTCACTTACTTCTCGACCCGGATCCCGCTCGGACTCGCCGAGTTCCTCCTTGGACTCGCCGAGTCTCCCCTCAAAGTTATGGTTTTCTTTCCTTTCTTGACCTTCAAAACTTTGGGTGTTACAACTCTCCCCCACTTAAACTAAACTTCGTCCTCGAAGTTTGCTATGACCCACCGCCTGCGATCTGCCTCCAATATCCCACCAATTATTCCAACACCAGCTGGCTACCTTCGCTGGCCTTCCGCTCGGTCATTCCGACTAACACTAATCCTTGCGGATAATAGACTCGGGTCACCCTAACCCTGAACATCCTGGAAACACAAATTACTCACCGACAATCCTTCTGGTACTCCCCGAGTACTGCACTGAACCTATAGGGGTTCACCCCTTCTTTCCTTGCACAAATTCCTTGCCTTCCCAAGGCAAAGCTCGATAACCAACTATTTCCTCTGTCACTGTGAATGTCCTATCCTTCACCATCTCCATCACCCCCACTATTTCCAGTACGGGTCATCACCGCCAGTAACCACTGACACTCCTCTCTGTCAAAACTTGGTGTCGAGCACCCCTCGATTCAACTAACTGAATTCCACCATACACTGCTTACCCGCAGTACTACTGACTGAAAATTATGCTATTCCTTGTCTGCCTTCCGGATGAACTGAGACCACCCTGGTCCCTACCACCCTATCAATGTTTGGATTACCGGCTCCCACCGGTAGCTAGTCCCAACACCACCACTAGTCGCTCCCAGCGACTTCCGAAGAAACTTCGACCACCTATAACTGCTCAATTTATTCTGCCATTCAGGCACTACAAACCTGGGATCCCCGATCCCCTAACTTGACACTAAGGCCCCTACCAGGTCCCACCTGCGCTGCTAAAACTCACGGGCCTCGCCCACGGGTCCCACCTACCTCTATCCTTCTAGTCCCACTAGTCTAATCACTCTCGCTTGGGCCTCGCCCACGGGTCTCACCCAACCATACTACTGAGCAACCCTACTCTCAGGTCTCACCTACACTGCTAATCTCATACAGGCCTCGCCCACAGGTCTCACCCAACTATATCCTGGATCGGCCTCTCCCAAGGTCTCACCTCTCTAGGGCTATACAGGCAAACTCCCTATCATTCTCATCCATTACCCATTCCTGATCCCTATCTAATCACTAGGAGATAAGGGCCTCGCCCCAACTCCGCTAACGAAGCTACTAAGGAATGCTACGGCTTACTCGTAGTCTTACATCACCATCCATTGTTGACTGCTAGTGAATGCTACGGCTGCCCCCATAGTCTTACAACACTTCCACCACTGACTGCTAGTGAATGCTACGGCTGCCCCGTAGTCTTACATCACTTTCTACCACTGACTGCTAGTGAATGCTACGGCTGCCCCGTAGTCTTACATCACTTCCTACCACTGACTGCTAATACGAAGGCACCCATGTGCCATTAGCTCTTAAGATCCTCATTCCGACTCTCTCGAGTCCTACGGGCGATCCACAACCTGAATTCCCAACCACGTACTAACCATTACCATCACATGCACTAGCTGATGGGGAGTTTCTCAAACTCCCAACCCTAAAATCCTCAATCCATCAAACGCTGAACCACTTCTTTTCCTTCTCGGAGGTCGCGCACTCTTTCTGGGTCTGCGTGCTCCTACCTCTGCACACTTAGAGGATTCTCCCCCACTTCGATCCTGCTTACCCCTTGTTGATTGATGAGGAATGGTCCACTAGCGTGGCCTAGACTGCTTTAGTGCGCCAGCTTGGCCTGACGCGCTCCTGCCAGCCCTTGCTGGAGACTCCCTTGCCAGCCCTGCTGGAGACTCTCCTGCCGGCTCGGCCAGGCGCTCCCTCGCCTGGTACTCCCTTGTCATCCTCTCCTGGTGCGCGCCCGCCAGCCCCGCCCGGCGCCTCCGAGCGGCCTTGCCCAACTCCTTGCTAGTTGGGCCTGAATTGGGCTGGCCCAAGGCCTGACCTAATTGTCCCCTATATAATGAATAGTATCTCCTCCATGGAGAGGGAGCTTCCCTTAGACTCTTCCCCCATGGCTTAGCCGCCACTATACTCCGGCCGGGTGGCTCATCCACCACCCGCCGCCGTCAGCCACCACCAACACCAAGATGGTTCTCTCCAGCTATGGAGGACCATCTCAGATCTTCTAGCTGATCTAACTTGACCGTCGGAGCCCGCTCCCTGGGCACAGTCCCTGGAGCGGCTCTAACGCGTCTCTCTGATGGTGACTCGCAGATCTCCGCCGCAACAGAAGACCCAAAGAACCGCCGGAGGTCCATGTTCCATCATTAGGCGCCATCCCGGATTCGAGCAAGTAGCAAAAGCCTCAGTTGGCCTGAAGCTCGTTCTTGTCTAGATCTGATCAGATCTGTTGTTCTTCACCTCAGGTTCTTCTCAGATCTGTTCATTTCTAGAACCTTGGTTCAGATCCTTTTGGCTTTGGCCAAAGATCTGTCCAGATCCGTTTGGGTCTTGACAAGATCTTCTCAGGTCTGTTTAAACATCGTTTAGATCTCAAGAACTACTTCATTTTCAGTTAAGATCTTTAGATTTGCTTTTGTTTTTATGTTCAGATCTCATGATCTGTTCAGCTTTTAGCTCATATGAGCATTCACGAAGTTTGCATAGACACTTTGGATTTGCTCTCGTTTTTAGCTTAGATCTCCAAATCTACATGTTTTTTGTTCACTTAATCACCTCTTAATTTTGGAAACACCAGCTCAAACACGTGTTTACCTGAATTTTCGGGGATAAAGGAGGTTTTTACAAGCTTTCCTCCATGTTTGTTCATATTTTGGTGTTTATGGAACCAACTTGAGAGCTGAAGAACTTTTTGGTAAATATTTACTTTATTATCCATTTATGTTGTGGAGAATTCACATTCAATTTATGGTTTTCTTTAAGGCTGTCTATTTTCTTTAGATGCTTAGAAAATGAAACGAAAATTTCTCAGATCTGTTGCTGCTCATACCTTAAAGGCTTGTTGAGCAAGCTGAAAGAAAAAAAAGTTTATGAGGAAAAATCCTCATCAAATCCCGTTTTTTGTTTATATCTTAAGGTTTTTCAGCAAAGTTTGAAAAGAAAAGAATATTTTGTTATTCATTTGGTGTTTTCTCCTTAGAAGTTTGAAGAAAAAAGAAGAAGAACAGACGAGCTTCTCATGGGTTTTCTGAAAATCCCATTTGGTGTATGATTTTCAAGATATTTAGAAGCTTTAAAGAAGAAATAAGTTTCTATAATTTTTTACCTTCTCAAACTTCCAGTAAAATCATTTTTATCCCAAGTCAGTTTTGTCATTCTTTTTGATGACCTATTAAGAAAGGTTAGGAGAAATTGAGCCTTTATAAATCTTACAATCTTCCAGCTCACATATCATGAAAAATTTTCATTTTAATCATAAGTTTTTGTATAAATTTACTTATGTTGTGCTGGGATCCTTATGCATTTCAAAACATTGGTAAAATTACCTTTACCCTCATAGTTTTACCATTTTAATTAATGGTTATGAAACACAAAAAAAAAGAGGGGGAAATGGAAGTGACTTCTGTAAGAAGTTCTGTAAGAAAAGTGATACAAAAGAAAAAGATGATACATACAACAAATCGTATTTGCTGTCATCTTAAGCTGACAAACAAAAAAGGGGGATGGATAGTATATACAGTGTATAAAGTATACATTAGAACAAAACCATTAATGGTTCACAGTATAGACATGGACCCACATGGTCCAATCCCTTTTGTACAGAAAAAAAAGAGCCGGGACCCATAAGGTCAACACATCGCAGTCAAAGATCTTTAGATACCCCAACATCTCGCCGACCTCCTGCAGCTGTACAATTTTGGCTTAAACGGTGAGCACCTGTGGTATCATTGGACAACCGACGCGGCATCAGCAAAACCTTCAATAGTCACTCCAACTTCGGCTCCAATCCGGCCACTGGTCTCCACCTGTTTGTCCCGTCACCGCCGCATCTCTGTGTTCAATCAATCGCCGCTCGCCAGAGTTAGGGCACCACCAAATCGCCTCCAGCCACTAATCGGGGCCACCTGACGCAACTAATCTACATCGCCGACTAAGCTTGCTGCTCCAAGATCCTCCTACAGCCACAACGCCGCCAAACCTGCAACCCCCAGTCGATCATAGCTAATCGCCATTTTCATCCATGGAACCCTAGAGAAGTGATCATCAAGAACTACCACCTGCCAAGCCACCTGTAATCGTCATTTGCTTTCAACGGCGACCCAACAACCCTCCGGAATTGAAGAATCGGCGTCTTGATTCTACTCCACAGCCAACAACAGTTTTCGCTCCCAACAGTCTTCGTTCCACAGCCCCAACACCGCCCATCGGGCGACCTCCAATCGACAACCGTAGATCTGCCACAGTCGCTGACCAGTCGTCGATCTGCAGCAGTAGCTCCAACGATAGTCGTCGTCGATCTCACCATCACCTGCAGTCAGTCGGCGCCACTACTCCGACGAGGTGGTTTAGATAGCAACCATCACTTCACAGTCACCATCGCCAGTCATTTTTAGCTCCATCAATGGCCGTCATTATCAGGGGGAGAAGGGGATAACATCCCTAATTGCCAACGTCTTTTGTTTATGTTGATCGAGATATGGAACAATATGGGCTAGATAGCTTTTATCTTTCTCATTAGTCCAAATTGATAAAAGAAAGGTGGGCCCGCATATTGAAAATGTTGCCTTGCTAATACAAAACCGTGTATACAAACATGTGTACAGGCAAAAAAGAATTAAAGAAAATGACTTAGTCCTGGTTCATTTCTCACAAACTCACACACGAAAAAGAAAAAAAAGGAAGTTATATATGGGTTGTAAGTTCTTTGGGCTATCATTCCTATAAATGGGCTACATGTTACAAGGTATCTAGTCCAATACAACCCAACACAAAATTGGAGAGAATAAATTTGGGACGGTCACATGGGTTGTATTTCTTAGCTTTGGCTTCTCTTTGGCTTTTTTATAAACAATCTTAACAACACATATGGACCTAATTCTTCAAGTTGGTTTCTTCCAACTCTATTTTGGGCTTCACGAGATAAGTATTTGCGTTTTATTGGGCTACTCCATCAACAAATAAAATGGGCTACCTTTGCGAGACAAAATAAGTTGTTTAAAGACTGCGCGCCGCAAGCCCCACTCAACCAGAATACATGTCGCGGCCCAGATCACTTGATAATTTCATATGAAAAAAGAGGGTGGGAGAAGAGTAGTACGCTACTACTCGTAAAACACTTCGAAATAACCTTCAACAATTGTGTTGCTCGGCTATCAGCAACTGTGTTGACCAACTTCAGGCAGTCCTGCTACTTAGCTCTCACCACTCATGTTGACCGGCCCTCACTAGTCTCGCTGCTTAGCCCTCAGTAGTTGCGCTGCCTGGCTCTTAGCGGTCGTGCAGCCTGACCCTCACTAGCCATGCGACCCAACTCAGCAGCTATAAAACCTAGTTATCAGCAGTTACGATGTTTGACTCCCAGCAGTCGTGCTAGTCACGCTGCCCAGTTTTGTTAGTACTTGGGTCGCTTATCTTTTCTCATTAGCTACATCGCCCAATTTCCTGCAACTATGCATTCATCGCTTTCATTACTTGCCTCCTCTAAGAAAGAAAAAGGGGGGGGGGAGTAGGGTTAGTACGATACTATGCAGAAGTGTTCTTGAGTCCAAAGGGGCAAAGTTAAAGTACATGAAGGGATGATGTTATGCATGACAATGCACTCCCGAGGTGAGATTAATATTCTGAGTCGGAAGCTCAGCCCTGCTGTTCAACCCCCGGTAGTCTCGCTGCCCAGCTTTCAGCAGTCGTGTTGCTCACCCATCACTAGCAGCTCGTTATCCAGCTCTCGAAGGCGCCTCGCTATGCACCACTTGACGGTACCTACACTATCAAGCTCTAAGTAGCGCCGCCACATAGCTCTCCGCAAACAACCAAGACAGCGAGGCATCAATTATTAGTACGACTAGTGATGCAACAAAGCATCAGGTGCCATTCTGCTTTAACTCAGACTGGTCACACGAGCTAGACACAAGGATTGTAGGGTGCTATGCCCAATCAGGCGAGGTTCAGTACTCTCGCCTCGAGTCGCCTGGCTTCTCAGCCAGACTCCATTGTAGCGACAAGCTCCGCATGTGAGGTTTAGTACCCTCGCCTCGAGTCGCCTGGCTTCTCAGCCTGACTCCATTGTAGCGGAAAGCTCCGCATGCGAGGTTTAGTACCCTCGCCTCGAGTCGCCTGGCTTCTTATCCCGATTCCATTATAGCGGCAATCTCCGCATGCGAGGTTCAGTACCCTTGCCTCAAGTCGCCTGACTTCTCAGCCTGACTCCATTATAGCGGTAAGCCCCACATGCGAGGTTCAGTACCCTCGCCTCGAGTCGCCTGGCTTCTTAGCCCGACTCCACTATAGCGGCACGCTCCGCGCGCAAGGTTCAGCACCCTCGCCTCGAGTCGCCTGGCTTCTCAGCCCGACTCTTCTATAGCGGCAAGCTCCGCATGCGAGGTTTAGTACCCTCGCCTCGAGTCGCCTGGCTTCTCAGCCCGACTCCATTATAGCGGCAAGCTCCGCATGCGAGGTTCAGTACCCTTGCCTCGAGTCACCTGGCTTCTCAGCCCGACTCCATTATAGCGGCAAGCCCCGCATGCGAGGTTCAGTACCCTCGCCTCGAGTCGTCTGGCTTCTCAGCCCGACTCCATTATAGCGGCAAGCTCCGCATGCGAGGTTTAGTACCCTCGCCTCGAGTTGCCTGGCTTCTCAGCCCGACTCCATTATAGCGGCAAGCTCCGCATGCGAGGTTCAGCACCCTTGCCTCGAGTCGCCTGGCTTCTCAGCCCGACTCCATTATATCGGCAAGCTCCGCATGCGAGGTTCAGTTCCCTTGCCTCGAGTCGACTGGATTCTCAGCCCGACTCCAGTATAGCAACATGCCCTGACCATTCCACTCGATGCTCTTCTGTGTGATTTATCTACGATCGTCGGCAGCCAAGCCCGATCCATTCCATGCGAAGCTCTCCCGCGTGATTTATCTATGATCGTTAGCAGCCAAACCCGATATGTTATATGTGATGCTTCCTCGCAAGACATCTCCAGTCACCATGGTTCTCTTGTGCTTGGACGATCGATGAAGTGTTATCCACATTACAACCTGCTATAGTGAAGATACTCTCCAGCAAGAAGGTCATCCCGACATCGGCCCTACTACCTACGACCCCACGACACCTCTGTTTCCTAGCTCTCGGAAACAGTCCTGCTGTATAACCCTACCTCTAGCCTCGTCGCGTACCCCACAGCATCTCTGTTTCCTGGCTCTCGGAAACAGTCCCACTGAGTAACCCTACATGTAGCCTCGTCGCGTACCCCACAACATCTCTGCTTCCTGGCTCTTGGAAACAGTCTCGCTGTGTAACCCCACCTGTAGCCTTGTCGCGTACCCTACAGCATCTCTTCTACCTGTCTCTCAGCAACAGTCTCACTACATGTTTTCTACCTATAGCCTCACTACCTGTTCCTCAAGAATTCTGTTGTCTGACTATCGACAATAGTCTTACTACGTTACCCTCGCTAAGCAACCTAGTCGCCAAGCTCTCATAATCTATTCCTTTCCTCCCCTATGAAAGGGGGGGGGGGGGGATAGGGTTGGTACGCCGCAATGCAGACTATGTAGATGGTGGTGGCATCCCATCTCACATGGCTACCACAACAATCACGTCGGATAATAGTCTCAGGGACTGAATGGCAAGCTTACGCTTCTTAGCTACCCCGGTCCGACATTCCACCGACATCAGTGTCGTGTAACACTTTGTAGCAGCCTCGGTCCGCACGATCACAGCAACAGTTATGTTGCATCTCACCGATCGGCTCGCACTCCTCTCAATGAAGGAGTATCAAGTCAACTCAAGCAGCGTTTGGCTCATCGCATAACCCCACGGCTTTCGTGGGCGAGGTTCGGTCATTTTTCTTTATTATTTAAATGCTTTGGTGCTTTAACTAGTCCGATCTGATTATCAGCAACTCAATCGCATCAGACTAGGGGGACTTGACGACGCACAGTTTATATGACTAAGTCCAGTCTGATGTCATTGGTCGCATACCAATAACAACAGACTGGGGGGACTTGATGAGATATGGTCCATTAGCATGGCCCAGACTGCTCTAGCGTGTCAGCCTAGCCTGGCGCGCGCCCGCCAGTCGTGCCTGGCGTTCTCCTGCCAACCTTACCGGGGACTCCCTTGCCAGCCTCGCTGGGGACTCTCCTGTTGGCTTATATGACTAGTTCCAGTCCGATGTCATTGGCGGCGTACCAATAACACCAGACTGGGGGGACTTCATGAGGAATGGTCCACTAGCGTGGCCTAGACTGCTCTAGCGCGCTAGCTTGGCCTGGCGCGCTCCTGCCAGCCCTTGCTGGAGACTCCCTTACCAGCCCTGCTAGGGACTCTCCTGCCGGCTCGGCCAAGCTCTCCCTCGCCTGGCACTCCCTTGTCATCCTCTCCTGGTGCGTGCCCGCCAGCCCCGCCCGGCGCCTCCGGGCGGCCTTGCCCAACTCCTTGCTAGTTGGGCCTGAATTGGGCTGGCCCAAGGCCTGACCTAATTGTCCCCTATATAATGAATAGTATCTCCTCCATGGAGAGGGAGCTTCCCCTAGACTCTTCCCCCATGGCTCAGCCGCCACTATACTCCGGTCGGGTGGCTCATCCGCCACCCGCTGCCGTCAGCCACCACCAGCACCAAGATGGTTCTCTCCAGCTATGGAGGACCATCTCAGATCTTCTAGCTGATCTAACTTGACCATCGGAGCCCGCTCCCGTGGCACAGTCCCTAGAGCGGCTCTAACGCGTCTCTCTGATGGTGACTCGCAGATCTCCGCCGCAACAGAAGACCCGAAGAACCGCCGGAGGTCCATGTTCCATCATTGCTCAATACTCAAAAAGAAATCCCAATCCTTGCTACCATTCCGTAATCAATCTGTTGAGGAACTTAAGCTTACAATAGGTAGGGATCTAACCAATCCATCTCTTACACTATACAACTCCGATCTAGCGAGACATACCAAGTCCCTCCCAAGCATGCTACAGTTACTGCATCCTATGTAACCTTCTTCAATAGGGGACATCCCCTCACTACCATTCGAATATCCAAGGTATGCAGATGGCATATAACTCGATCACAATCAACCGCTAAAAAAAAATACTCATACCGATAATGATGCAGAACCATAACAATATAATCATGCACAAATAAAAGAACTGAAAACGGAAATCACATACCTGCAACGTCCGGTGGTGATCGCGCCTCCAAGGTAGTCATCTGAAGAGCTCTTCCTCCTACCGCAGGCGCCTCTACACAGCCCTGACGGCCGTCTGTGATCCTCAAAGTTGCAGGGGCAGGTGCCATCACCCGTCCTGCTGAAAACAAACTGGGGCACTGGGCCTTCTTGTGGTCCTGCTGGTTGCAGTGAAAACATAACAGGTCTGATCCCTGTGAGGTGGTAACAGTACCATCCCTGCTAAAATGACCAGTCCGACCGCACTTGAAACAACCAGACTCACCACCGCTACCACTCCTGCACGCGCCCCCGTGCGCCCTGCCACACTTCCCGCACCGACTGCAGTCCTGATAATCCCTCAACCTCGAATCCGATCCATTGGGCCTTTTGCCCGAACCTACAGCTACCTGAACCTCATCCGGCTTCCTCTTCCAGATCTGCTCCAAATCGATTTCCCTCTCTCTAGCCCGAGAAATCATATCTTCTAGCGTCTTACAGTTGGATCTGCTCACAAACTCCCTGATGTCATCCCTCAACATCTCATGGTATCGGGGCTTCTTCATCTCCTCATCCGCGACATACTGCGGTACAAGGAGAGCCCTCTCCCTGAACTTGGCGGTGATCTGTGCCACAGTCTCAGTGGTCTGCGTCAAATCCTGAAACTCCCGTGCCAACTGCTGCACCTCAATAATCGGCGAAAACTCCGCCCTGAACCTGGCCGAGAAATTGCTCCAAGTCATCGCGTCCAACGCGACATCATCCCCCAAAGCATGACCAATCTCCTCCCACCAATCCCTCGCTATGTCCTTCAGAAGACAGGAAGCGAGTCTGACCTTGTCCCCCTCAGGACACCGGCCCGTACGGAATGCGTTGGCAACATCAGCCAACCATCTGCTGCTAGCGATGGGGTCCCTAGCCCCATGATAATCTGGTGTACCGCAAGCCCTGAACTCTCGAAATGTCAAGGTACGTGTTCCCATCAATGCCATCATCTCAGTACGGAAGGCTCCCAGCCTCTCATCCAAAATCTCCAATATACCCTCCTTGACCGTGCCAAAGATCACAGGAGTCTGATCTAGAATACTGCGCGTAACCTCGACGGATATCAACTCCCTCATTCGCTCATCGAGCTGCTCGGCCCCTGAACCCGAGCCTGATCCCTCTCTGGCGCCTGATCCACCCGCTGGTCTCTCTCTCAACGTCACCATGCTGAAAACATAATACATCCACTATCAGAATACTCATCACTGCTGCGAGACCAAACACACTCCCTACCAGGTTCCCGGTCTTGTCTCGGCCTTTCCCGAATCGAGTACAGATCCTCTGCTTTCAGTAGTACGGGCCCATACTACCTTCCACATCTATCCGTACTTTCCTCAGGAATTGCTTCGACTCCACTAGGTCCCTTATCCACTACTACTGCTCCCAGCACTATCTCATCCTAGGCGTACCCTAGGGAAACCTCTGACTCAACTCAACCAGTCCTCAGCTGCTGAAGGTCTCCTTGTGATTCCAATTAGCCATTACTTGGATACCATCACATGTGACGAGGCTCAGATAATCCTTTAAGTAAAAGACTCGTTCCTACAACGGTTGGACTCAAACAAGAGCTGCGTAATAGGACCAAATCCAGCACTCTGAGATTATTCAACCCTGATCACATGTGACATGACGTATTCACCTAATGGCTAACTCCCATCACTCAGAATCCCACAATGCACAAAGCAAGCAGCATCCAGACAAGGGAAAATCTAACCACATCATACTCAAGCAATCATATCCACATAGCAAGAAACCGAACTAGCATGCAACACAAACTCATAGACCCACACAAATTCACAAACTCAGGCATAACCTAAACAGGCTATCCTACTACTGTCTAATCAACACTATCATGCAGCTCAAAACACATATAATAGGCACATAAGGCATCATCCCTAGATCCTTAGTCCTAATCTAGCATGTTGTTCTATCAACTGATAATCATAACATAAACTTGTATGGGTATTTTGGGGTACTTACTTGAGCTCGGTTGATTACATGCACCACACCCCTTTTTCTATTTTCAAAGTTCTTTTCTTTCCGAATTCTTTTGCTTTTCTAAAACTGTTTTTCGTTCTCAAAATTCTTTTTACAAAACTGTCTTTTCATTTTTTGAAAACTTTTTATCCGACCCCTTAGTTTGAGTTCAGGCACACCCGAGAGTATGCCCGAATCCCTCAAACCA
Source organism: Lactuca sativa (assembly GCF_002870075.4). Lineage (NCBI taxonomy): Eukaryota > Viridiplantae > Streptophyta > Magnoliopsida > Asterales > Asteraceae > Lactuca > Lactuca sativa. Next base: position 2,743,038 of record NC_056629.2, read on the forward strand.
AGGCTCTGATACCAACTTGTAACATCCCAAAATTCAAGACTAAAATTATCTTTTTATAAAACATTACTTAAAGCAAAATCATCAATCCAAATATAATCAGAGTATTAATTTCCAAAACACATGTTCATTATCAGAGTAAAACATTCCCATGCTGTCTAATCTATGGTGTGTGCCATGCGATCACCCCGAGCTCTTCCCTCCGCTACCGGAAGTACCTGAAACCAAAACTAAAAACCGTAAGCACGAAGCTTAGTGAGTTCCCCACCCTATCACATACCATGCATAACCACTTACTGCACATACTGGGCCACGCCCGCTATCCTGGGCCTCGCCCCTACCTCGGGCATCCCCCGCTACAACGGCCCCGCCGCTCCAGGCCCTGCCTGGCTTTGAGCCCCGCTCGGATACATATATGTTTCACTTAGGCCTCGCCTGTCATAGGGCCTCACCCACTAACATATAATAGCACATAAACATATCATATCACATCACATAAGCTAAACACATACTAACGGATCTTGTCCTAAGGCCTCGCCTATCTCTGGCCCCTGCCCTTGTCCTGCTACTGATGAGTCATGGAACCCCGTCCATACTCCTGCTGATAGTGAGGTACGGGCCCAATCCACCCTCATTCTTTCCCTAACTTGGGCCTCGCCCCTGATCTGCTGCTACTGAGATGTGGAACACCATCCACACTCTGCTATTGGCGAGATACGAGACCTCGCCCACACTCACCTCCCTACCAGGCACATACAAGTATCACACAGACAACAAGTATAAACTATCACATAAACCATTCCTTGGGCACCCACCCTCTATCATTGGACCTCGTCCCGAATATCATACTAGCATACTGTGCCTAGGGCTAACCCCCGGGTATTCTACTCATAACTACATGGGTCGGCATTATGGCCGTAGACCCATTCATACAAAGGGAAACTCACCTGCACTGGCTGAACTGGCTGATGAACCCACTAGCTGCTGCCCGGCAACTCTCTGAACTCCTGCTACACTCGCTCCCCGAGCTACCAATATCAATGCAACACTGAGTCTAACTGACTCCCGAAAGACAACCAAGTCAACTCTGGTCAAAGTCAAAGTCTTGGTCAAAGTCAACCTTCCAGGTCAACCCTACTCGCCGAGTTCATATGTTCAGAGTCCTTCTATTCGCGACTCGACTCGCCGAGTCAGTCCATGACTCGCCAAGTCTACCAATTTCCGAGTCCTGACCTGTCAAACTCACCGAGTCTCCATTCGACTCACTGATTCGAGTCTCAACTCGAAGGGTTTGGGGTTTCGCGACCTGACTCGCCAAGTCCACGAACAGACTCGCCGAGTCCAAGACAATCTTCAACAGACTCGTCGAGTTGTTCTTCCAACTCGCCGAGTTCATGCCTAACTTCATCTGACTCGACGAGTTGTTCATCCCACTCGTCGAGTTCCTCCAAATCTTCATGCTACTCACCAAGTCCACTCAAAGGACTCGCCGAGTCCATTCAGATCTCCATACATGCAGAGGACTTTTGAGTCATGCATGGACTCCAAACTGTAGATCTACCCTTCCCAAGCCTATTCCTCACGTAAAGTTGCAAACTTTACGTGTAGAGAAGGAGATCTAGGCAAAATACACCATAAACTAGGGTTTAAGGCAAAGAGGCTCTATAATCAACTCAAGGGCAAATACTTTATGCTTCTCAAGACCATAATATGCTTAGATCCGAAGTAGCAACTTCAGATCTGGCTTCTAACTCAAAATGGGTAGCTAATCATGGCTAAAAGCCCCCAAAACTCACAACCATACTATATCTAAAGAAGGGAAACGACTTAATACCTTCAATAACTCAGAAAGTTTCCCCAATCTTCAGAGTTAAGGCCAATCCTTGAAGCTTCAATGATTCCCATTCTTCTTCTTCCTTCAAATCACTCAAAGATGGCTTGGAAGCTTGAATGGGCAACAATGGGGCTTAGGGTTCGATGTTCTGGGTGAAAGAGGCAGTAAAGGAACCCTAGGGGAGAGAATGAGATGTTTAAACAGGCTCCAAGTCCCAAATTTAGGGTTTTCCTCGCACATACCAGACTCGCCGAGTCCCCTTGGCCGACTCGCCGAGTCGGTCACTTACTCCTCGACCCGGATCCCGCTCGGACTCGCCGAGTTCCTCCTTGGACTCGCCGAGTCTCCCCTCAAAGTTAGGGTTTTCTTTCCTTTCTTGACCTTCAAAACTTTGGGTGTTACAGACGCACCCAAATCCATTTTGGGGTGTTTGACGTACCCAGGTCAAGCCATTCTGGGGTGCTTGACATACCCGTCGGTCTATTTCACCCAACTATCGGGGAATATTTCACCCCTTACTACTACCACATAGCATAACATAATGTACTGTCAGACAATTATGGGGTGTCTGACTTACCCAGGTCAAGCCATTCTGGGGTGCTTGACGTACCCGTCGGTCTATTTCACCCGACTACCGGGGACTATTTCACCCCTACTGCTACTATCACATATATCATAACATATCATGCCAACATATAAACATATCATCACATACTGTCAGACATATCTGGGGTGTCTGACCTACCCTTCAGTCCTAACAACCGAACTCTACTATCACATATAACACATCTGGTAGTAGCAAACCTAGATGATATCACAAAGATAATCATCTAACATACAACTCCTACTGGTGGGCCGACATTGTGGCCGTAGACCCACCGCTACTGGAAGGTAACTCACCTCACACTGTTGAAGTCCCGTAGACACAATCCCACACTGCTGAAGTCTCGCAGACTCAACCCCAGCTGCTGGATGACAGATTCCCGAACTGTCAATCATAAAAATAACACCCAATTAATAATTGGGTTCCACTACATAACCATATTGCATACTTAGATAATTGCTACATTACCCCAGGCTTGGCTTATTTAAGCCCGAGGCCCAATCCATAGGCCCAAAGCTAACTAGGAATCAAAGCCAAACATATGGCCCAAATTTCCAAATCGGGCCCAGGCCTATACATGGTCTTATTCTAAGACCCAACATCATATAATCACTAAGGCCCAAACTATGGCCCAATTTTCCAAATTGGGCCCAAACCCCTTACATGGGCCTTACCCTAGGCCCATTAGATTATTCTAGTCTAATTGCTTGATCTTGTATGGCCCATTTAATAACCCGATCATCAAGGCCTAATAGAAGGGCCCAAAAATAAACCCAAGTGAAATTAGGGTTTCTCATAAAATGACGGTGAGGGTTAAGTTTCCTACTTAACCCATTAAGGGTTTCATCCACTAAGGACTTAATCCATTAAGTCCAATATTGCTTAGATTAATCTTTGCCAATGATTATTATTTAATATCTCAAGTTATTAAATAATTCTCGTGTGTCCCGATTAATTTCCCAAAATTAGGGTTTTGATTGCATCAGGGTTTTCCAAACCCTAATTAGGGTTTCCTACCTAAATACTAGTCCATATATAAATTTGTTGGACTTTTAGGTTATTTAGGGCTTTATTGGTCCTATCAAGCCCATTAGAATGTCATCAAGCCCATTAGGGTTTTATTGGGTCAATTAGAGACCATTAGACTCATTAGGGTTTTCACTAAGCCCATTAGGCTTCATTAGGCCCATTAGGGTTTCTAGCACCCCAAATGAATCAAACTCACAAGATACGCACACCGCCACTCGACACGGCGGTAGCCACCGCCCTAAGGTGGTGGTTTTCAATTTCTTTTCATTATTTTTCTTTCCGGTTACATTACAATGTTAAAACCCCAAATAATCACACACACACTAATACAACACATGCACCCAACAACCTAATGGTGGTTGGCGGCGGCGAACGGCGACAACCACCATGGCCGGCGGCCATAGTGGTTTGTCTTCAGGTCCTCCTGTCCATCAAGTGTTCAAATCAAGATCAGCAAACCAAAAGCACCCCCATGCCGGCGACCCACGACTGAAACTCACACGCACCCACCCTTACAGCGGCGGTGAGCGGCGACAGTTGTGGAAACAACATAATGGCGACGATAGCAGCGATCTAGGGAAACAAAAACAACCGATGTCTCGGTTTTTCTCTCTTGTCACCGGATTCACCCAGTCGGCGGTTCACCATGGCGTCACAGAGGCGTTGGCTAGAGGCAAAATGAGAAGAAGAATTTGCAAAGGGACGGCGGCGGCTGGTGTTGGCGTCGGAACCGCCGCAACAGCTTCGTGAAGGTGGCTTCGGTGGTCACCGGTCCCAACCGTGATGTTGCGATGCTGGAAGTGAAGAAGGAGGTGGTGGTTAGCGACAACAACGGGCTTAGCAGCACAACGACGGCTTGGTGGTTGGAGGAACAAGGGTGGCCGATGAGGGCATAAGGGGTGACGGCTGGAAAGCGTTTGGCTAGGGTTAGGGTTTGTTTCATTATATATGGAGGCTGCAAGAGGCGTACCCGAGTTCCTTCACACTTATGCCAATTTTAAAACTATCGACCCCTCTCTTCATAATTATTTTTGAAATTGGTCCCATATTTACCCTTTTAACCCTGTCCCTTGAATTTCTTTGCAAACTAAGTCCGGATTTTACTAAACAACCCCCATCTTCTAAAATCTTTACAAGACTAATCCACAATTTACCTTTTTAAACCCCAACTCTCAAATATGACATATTCAGTTTTCCCCTTTCTTTCTCTTCCAAATTAAGTTCCAATAATTACAAAGGAGCCCCCGCCATCATAAATAATGATTTTAGGCTACCATTCGTTCATTAATTAATTTATTTAACTAATAAATAAACGGGTGTTACAAATCATGCAACCAAAAGACATCTCAGCCGAGGCCAAGAGACCGAAGCCAGACTCGTCTAGTAGGGGGGAAAAGAAGAGAAGAAGTAAAAACAACTCATCTTTAGAGATGGTGTAGAAGATGGACATCTCCCTCGGGGCACGCTAGCTAGGACTCATTCCAACCCCGCCAAGTAACTGTCACACCCCGAAACCAACATAGTAAACACAACCATTACATTACATAGAAGCCTTTAAATTTGATTGAAAGTAAAGTTATACATGATTATAGATATATATATCCAAAATGAACAAAAGTAAAGACGTGACTTCTACACGCTCCGTCTTCTCCAAAAGACCGTGGGGGTACCTGTCTAATGTGGACCTGAGAATACAAGCAGTTTGAAAATCAACATAAAGTTGGTGAGTTCATTAGCGGTTTGTTTTCGTAAAAGAACAATTTTCCTTTGGTTTTCTGAAAAAAGTTGTTATCCAAGAAAATCCCATATTTTCTTATAAGGAAAGTTTAGTTATCCATTGGTTACACGGTTTGGTTAAGAGAAGTTAAGTTATCCCAGGAAAAACCCTTATTTTTCTAAAAGTTGGTGGTCGATTATCCATACACGTATGTCGAATATCTACTATACTTAACAAGAATTTTATTTTCGAATCTCTAATTTCGCTTAGAGGAGTATATTAATAGACGTACTTTCGAAACTCTGATTTTTAATTCAGAGGAGATTATTAGACGTAATTTCGAAGCTCTGGTGACACTCAAAGGCGTTTATTAGACGTATTTTCGAAGCTCTGGTGACACTCAAAGGCGTATATTAGACGTATTTTCGAAGCTCTGGTGACACTCAAAGGCGTATATTGGACGTATTTTCGAAGCTCTGGTGACACTCAAAGTTGTATATTAGACGTATTTTCGAAGCTCTAGTGACACTCAAAGGCGTATATTGGACGTATTTTCGAAGCTCTGGTGACACTCAAAGGCGTATATTAGACGTATTTTCGAAGCTCTGGTGATATCCAAAGACGTATTATATTAGTAATAATCCTATTTTATGATTAGCATGAATCCTTCGTAAATTATAAAATACAACATAAATTATAACATTTTATAATGAGATTCACAATTAGTCTGAAAGCTAACTCTGCAAGTTAAACGGTTGCTCAATACAGATTCCAGTGTTAAAGGCATACGGAATATGAAACATTTCAAATGAAATAATAAGTTTGAGTACAAGATTTCCTTGTACTTTTGCTTGTATTCCCTCTGAAAACATTGAAAAACACGGAAAAAGGTGTAGGGGTATGAACTCACCAGTCAAGAAATGTGCCGGTTAGGATGCTAAGTGTCAGTTCGGGGCTTGAATACACGCGAGGTTCCTATGTAATATGAAGAGATACACAATTGTATCTAATTAGACTTTGAACCACTAATTAATTAAGATAGTACACTCTGAGACGCGAAAACACTTCATATCAAGTGTTAGGAGTGGTCCGGGTTGCATCTAAGGAGGTAAAAGGCCTAGACATGGAGTTTGCTCTTCAAGAGAAAACTCCTAAGGGAGTTTTCGGCCCAATGACCATATCCCCATGAGTTTACGGCCTTAAACTCATGGGTGGTGTGTTCTTGGATGTTCAAAGGTCATACAACACTTGTGGGATGAAGTTAGGTTCAGTTTTAAGATAAGGGAAGTGAATTGATCAACATATGGACCATTTTAAGGAGCTTACGGCTGTAAACTAGGATTTTATGGCTATAAACTCTCACATGCACTCTCCTTTTGTGTTTTGGTGGTTCTAGGTTAATCACATGTGATTCTAGCTCAATATACAAGCCATGGAAGGAAGTTAGGGCACCATTTGACCACTTTAGAGGAGTTTACGACCCATGAACCATTCCTTGGGGGGTTTATGGCCGTAATCTCCTAAGGAGGTGGTTTCTCTCATGTTTAAGGTCCCTAACACAATGGTGGTTGGTTCTAGACATTATTCCAAGGCATAAGAGGTGTTTAAGGGGCATTTTAACACCTTAAATGGTGTTCATGGCCCATGAATGAGGGTTTACGGTCCAATAATGTTCTTGGGCCGTAAACTCATGTTTACTCCCGAAATGGTATGATTTTGGTGTTCTAAGTCCAATCATGCAAGCCCCTAAGTCATAACTAAGCTCTAGAAGTGGTTCGGAAGGGTTTTGGGGCTCCAAAATCCCATTTAAGGGTGTTTGCGGTTTGGGATTGTTCCTGGAGCATAAACACATGTTCTTGATCCTTTTGGATGATTTAAACATGAATTTGAAAGCTAAACATGCTAAACTATAAGCTAGGATAGATCACTTACCAAATTGGAGCTTGAAAAGGGTGGTTTTGGATCAAAGCTTGGATTTGTAGAGAGAGAGTAGTGAGAGGAAGTGAAAAAGCTTCAAATGAGATCCTCTCAACTTTATATATGGTTTGAGTTTGAGACCCGATGGAAATTTACCAAATACTGACGTTAAACGAGGCTCATGTTCGTACCCGATTTAGTTGTCGTAACCCGACGTGGTCGAAACTAAAAAAACAATCTCCAATTATAAATTGGAATGTTTTAACGTGTTTTTAAATGGGTTTGGACACTCATGAGATCATAATAAAGGTCTCAATTTAATTAACTTAACCCAAAAGTTAACGGAAAAATTTGGAATACAAACGGTTTTATTTAACGGGAATGGTTTACAATGACGGAATAAATTACGGGTTGTCACATTAACGCCTCGACATCGTATCAATGTCCACCTGAAGTGTGCGCAAGAAATCGACAGTCGCTTGGTTATGAGGAAACAGTTTGGGAGTAACATCTGAAAAAGCATTTGCCCGATGATATTCCGACCAAGCAGTTCTTGGTTGACCCATAACCACTTTTCCTGCCAATTTTTTGGTGGTTTGCTGTCAAGAACGAAATTGTGATCACCCCGACGAGCAGAAAAAGTGTACTTGTCATTAGTAGCAGCAAACCGGAAAAATAAGTTGAAGACGAAGTAGTCAGGAACGATGCCATTAGCCCGACATATCATTTCAAAATCTATTATCTTGTGGACAGCACCAGGGGTCAACATCTGAACACTACATCCACTATGTCGGAGTATTTCCTCTTGGAAATCGGTCAGTGGAAGACGGAGGCCGTCGTCGAAAGTTTTTTGGTAAACACCCACCTTCCCAAGCGACGACGAAGTGATCACAGCTCCAGCAACCGAGAACTCCACTCTGTTGGCTGGAGTAAGGCCATAAGCCTCTTGAAGAGTGGCGAATTCGGAGGAACTAGGGATCAAACTCATGGAAGAAGCCATAAAGGAGGTACATGGAAAGAAGAACATGAGAAGGAAATAAGAGAAGAAGGTAAAAATTAGGGAAAATCTGCTCACAAACTATAAGGGGAAAAAGAGCGGGAATTACGAAAACCCCTAACACGGTTGACGTAACCGCCGTGCACGTTTAGCAGTCACATCATCGAATTTGAAGAGATGACCAAACAAGGGCATAACATGTATACTGGTAGTTAATTCCATAACATCATAGCTAGCTAGCATACACTATGACTACTGGACTAGGGGACTTGATGACATGCCCCTCAGAGCGGGCCAGGAGTAAGAGATCCCCCGACAAGAAATTCCCAACAAGGCTTGACCGAGCCCGACTCGGCCACCTTGGCTGCCAAGGACTCTAGCGGGATGATCGCGCAAGAGCCCTACCCTCGCCAAATGTTGTCCTTCTCTACAGTCCAAAGATAACGACTCCAGACGACAAGGAGCACATCCAAAGCATTATCGCCTGGACCAATCGTTAGCTCTTACACTATGAGGAACACAACCCACCAATAAGGACGACAGATGTTGTCGGGATCGCAATCCTTGTCCCTCATATGGATCAAGGAGGATCCTCAGTATAAAATGACGTTCACCCTGCCTTGATGGGTAGTCTATTCTTCTCGGATCCTTAGCTCTCACACTCATTCACTCTACTGACTTGACCATCAGAGCATTTTTCCGGGACCTCCTCCCGGAGAACGGTTGACAGTTTTCTTTTCCTTGTGACCTTTCAGGTTTCCTTATGGCGATCATTACTAACAGCGTAGGTGATCCTAGACCAGGTCGCATCAGAAATGGAGCCCAAACTATCAGGTGCTACATGTGCCTCCGACAACCACTTCCTACCACCATTATTCGTCTTCATCTAAACCACCACCCACCATTACCATTCATCCTCTAAACCACAACCCATAAAGAAGAGGGAGGCGATGGGGGTAACATATTTTCAAATTCTTTCATGATTCGTTGTAAGACCAGATCCATAGAGAATCAGAGCACAAAACCTTTGATCTTCCTCTGGCCCTCCATAACTATTGACGATCCCTCTAGGGTCAGCGACGATTAGACGATGAGAGAGATACAGAAGTGATGCGTGAATAAGAAGCGGGAGGCGGAAGCAATGCGTAAGTATTAATCGTCATTTTCCCGGCATGGAGTGGGCATCAAAGCAACCATGGTTTTGCTTACTCCGATTGTGTCTAGATGTAGGGATTCAAGGTGGATCGGTGAGGTTCTAAACTATCAGGTGATGCAGTGAATGTAGAGTGAGAGAGAGACTGATATTGAAATAGATATGTGATGTGTTGCCGAAGGAGAAGAATAGCGAGATCATATGTAACTGTATTGAGAGGTAAGTTACTGATTTGTGAATGAAGAATGGTGGAGTTGTTTTAGTTAGGGCATAATTATTAGGGGGAAATGAAAAATAAAGCTAGGTAGATAAAATTTTAATTGCTAATTTCGGAAACAATATAAAAAGACACATGTACTAAGTGTTACCGGAGGAACCGGAAGTAATTTGGATAGTTCCCGTTCATAGGAAAATTAATATTTTAGGGACCTATCGTACAAAAAAACATTAATGGCCAATCCGGGACAAACCCACAACTTGGTTGTGCTACAATGTCATTTTCCCATTTTAAAATGGGGTCACAGAGATCTAAAAGGGTATTTTGATCCAAATGCTAGAATTATATTAACTTATAATGTATTTTGATTGATACATCTTATGTACCTCTTAATGTTTAAAAGCTAATACGAGTGATTAAACTTGCAAGTATATATGTACATATATGGGAAAAAAGTGTCCTTGGATGGGCATGAAAATTGTGAAGTAGTAAGTCATGACACATTGATGAAGCGTGAATTTTGACGTAAAAAGGCGAGGAAATTTGATACAAGTAGGGGCAACCTACTTTGGATGCGATGCGACAGGGGTTTGGTTGCGACGCGATTTGGGAAATACGATCTATCATGGAAATCGAAGATTGCGACATGATACATAGGAGATGCTACATGAACATGAGGCGACCTTATGAAGATCGTGACACGTTCATGCTATTCTGAGAAAATGTATTTAATTTTTTAAACCTCATTTTGATGAACATAATTTTATGTCAAACATCCCAGAGCACTATTATGGCAAATTTGAAGGTGAAAAGGGAGTTTAATGCTATTGGAATGAGGATAACAAGAAATGACATACAAGAACATCAAAAAGGTATTATCTTCATTTTGAATTGGGTTCACGAGCTTCCAGGGTGGTTGTATGATTTGAACCGGAAGCTTGAATTAGTTGATATATAACTTGAATATAATTATTTACTAAGTGAGTAGAAGCTAGTTGTAAGCCTTGTATGACGATTCCATGGTGGAATTTGTGAACTGAGCAATTAGGGTTTCAAACACCAAGTGATGGAAGTTATAAAATCAAGAAAATAGACTAAGTACTTAGTGTTAAACTACAAGAAAACTTAATTTGTGGACTTTAACTTGTTTATAATAAAAGTTTGTCAAGTACCTTTGGTGGCCAAAATATGATTATGATGGAATGAAGTTATAATTAAGATCTTAATTTATTAAGATGTATTCTAAAGGGGTTAAGATGATCATTAGGTGTTAGCGAAGAAAAGAAGGAAGAGCACCGAAGAGACAACATAATGCTGATTGAAAGGTAGTTATCGCTAACTTGAAATGTGAGTTATATATATATATATATATATATATATATATATATATATATATATATATATATATATATATATAAGTGAATTTGATATAAATAATTTATTGTGCTTTGTAATTTATAACTCGTCAGACAATTTGTTTGATATGTGTTTGTTATTGCTATGTATTCCATAAGTCGTAGAGTGAGTTATAGTAGCAACAAGATGGATGAAGCATAGAGTAGTTCTTTTGTATTACAATTATATTGTTGTTTTTATGGCTTGTTGATGTAACCGTACACCCGTTTTGCTTTTGTAAACTATAATTAGGGTATTTGACAAACTAGTTTTTGGTATCCTTGTATAATACTATTAGAAAATTTTAAATTTTTTTATCTAAGAATATATTAAAGAAACGGGTGTTACGCTAACGGCCTCAAATCTACAAATATTGGATGGTAGTTGCTTAGTCGGACGTTGGTTCTAGATGATCGTCGACCAACGATGGGAATGACCATATGAGGTGTAGAGACATAACACAAAGGAATGGAAGACGACGACTTGAAATTTAATTTACATGAATTAGACTAGGTTATTAAGTTAGTTTTTAAGACGAAATTTGGGCCTTAATAATTTTTATATATTTATGTTATTTTGTCTAATACTACAAGGTAGGTCATAGTTTTTTTAGGTAGGTTCTAAAATTTTGTTTATATAAATTCTAAAAGAAATAAATAAATAATTATGTCCTAGAAGCCAACTAGCTATAACTTTCATTCGTTCCCACATACTGCAAATGGTATAATAACACCACATAATATAAACACCAAGACGTGGCTAAAACATGTTGGACTCGAAACCTTCTTCGAGAGGATCACTTCCTATTTGGCAAAGCCACTATTATGTATTATGATAACATCAATGTCTTTTACCTATCCGACAACTCAATCGAACACCATCAAACAAAACATTAGGGTTGATATTTACTCTTTTCTTGAAATCAATTGCACATCACGTTCTTCATGTGCTATCTACCTTACAGACATCTTTACAAACATTTATCATTCTCTCTTTTAGACTTCTAAGATAGTTTGAGAGTCCGCTTATAACATCTTGCTCGAGATAATAACACATGCACATTTAGTATTAAGAGCATTAACTTCGGCATTCATGACACGTTAAATAAAGATATAATTTTCATGTTTAAACTTATATCTATCTTATCATCTTTAATATTTTCTTAAAGAGGTGCCATGGATATCTTTGGAAATTAATGGTTTATAATTACCCACAAATAGAATATATATATATATATATATATATATATATATATATATATATATATATATATATATATATATATATATATATATAGGGAAAAGTGAATATACCTAACAACTTTATATAAGCTTAGGTACCTAACCACATCATACTACGTAATTTTGTATCATATTTGCATTGTAATCACCCAAAGTTCTTAAAATTCAACCTCATAACTTGATTGCTTCCAAAATTTTTGGACTTTCACCGTTATCTTCCTTCAAATGACGTCTTTCTATCGGAGACCCCCTGATGGGCTTCATATACTACCGTTACAAATCAAATGGTGTAGGAGGAATATAATAGTGAATGTCTGAAAATCTTGGAAGTAAATCAAGTTAAGGGTTGAAGTTTAAGAACCTTAGACGATTGCAATGGAAATATAATGCAAAACAATGTAGTATAATGCGGTTAGGTACCTAAGCTTATATAAGGTTGTTAGGTATATTCACTTTACCCATATATATATATATATATATATATATATATATATATATATATATATATATATAGGATGGTTCACTTGAGATTAAAAAAATAGAGATCTTGAGATTCAACTTGAGTCATACATTTCTTATTTGCCACTCTAATATACAGTGTACCGACAACATTAGTGTATGCGTAATCATAAATGATTATACATATATATTTTTTTTTCACAGATTGAGTAATCATATATAATTATGACAGAGGTGGCGGTGGTATAAATGACGGAGATGACAATGGTGGAGTCGGTTGGTGTCAGAGGCGGTGGTGGCGGTGACGGTAGAGGTGGTGAGGATGGTGGCAGAGGAGAAAGGAACGGGTGACACTATATAATCATTTATGATTATAACAGGCATGTCGTGCCGGTACGCCGGAGGGTTATTACGACAAACTTGAAATATGTTGTTGAGGTTGAATCTCAAGATCTCTATTTTATTTTTAATCTCGACATAACATACTTCTCTCTCTCTCTCTCTCTCTCTCTCTATATATATATATATATATATATATATATATATATGTAGTTTCAAATATGGATGGATAACTATTTGTGGTTGTAGAAACCAATCACATTTTAGAAAAATAATAATTCATTAATTAATCTAATAAGGGTAGTTTGGTAAATGAATTAATTGAATTTAAATTAAATCCTATAATCTTGGTAACTTGTTTTAGATTGACCCTATATTTATGTTAACTTCTTCGTTCAACCCTAAGCATTCCAAAGATCCAAATGCCTCCATCATCAAGAGACTAATGCATGTGGCCTGCTTCTTCCGCTATATACCAAGCTGACACCCACAGGTTGAACGTCACACACTACCCACAATCAACAACACCAACCATTTTTTTCCTCTTATTTTCATCTTCATGTAACCTCTCTTCCCCTCTTTGTTTCACCACATATCTTCCCGTCTTCTCCATTAATCATGAAGATGCTATCACCAAAACTAAGCTTCTATCGAGGTTCAACTTCTCAATTTCTCAGATTCATCTTCAATTTTTATGATTTTCTTTGTTTAATTAGTGTTAATATGTTACAGGTTCACTTTCTCCATCACCAATGTTGGATGCCCATAATATGTATCAGAATACGTAAGGTACAACCTGGACAAACATCGACCTTGAGGTAAGAAAATAATGTGTTTCATCTCTATGATAAGCATCGACCTTGAGGTAAGAAATAATGTCCTCCACCTGTTTAATAATTTGCCTTAAAGAGAGGTCTGGAGTGGCGGTTTTGATTATGTGCTCCACGTGTTTGATGATTTGCTTCAAAAAGAGATGTGAACTGTAATTTTTGTTATATTATTAATTCTTTATTTCCAGTTTGTGTAGTTTTGTTTTTTAGTTGATTGGCCGCTTTTTCTTATACTAATTTATGCTAGGTTCATATGTACATAAAAAATGAAGATCCCCAAACACATCTGGACTATCTTGGTCATTCAAATTAATGGTTTGTTTCCATTTTTTTGTTTCTTTTACTTTCTTACATGTTACATTCCTTTTTTTTTGGTTTGTTTAACATTCTAAATTTTCATTTTGCATTGATATATTATATCGGTGAGGGGTCATTATGCCAAAATTGAATCTAGTTCTGTCGGAATAGAATCAGGAATTTCAATTATGTTGGAATGGAATCATGATATTTCATCACTGATTTGTGCATTTTCTACAATTCCTGGTTATGGATTTTGGTTCAATTCATAGGTCTTCAGATCTATACAAAAGACTTTAGTTTTTTATTTTTCATTTGCTAATGTATTATTGAGTTTTAAACTACAATTGGAGTTTGTCTCACATATGCTTGAAGAACGGACTGCAAAATTGAAAGTGATTCTCAACAATAATATTCTTTTAGAATGTATTAGTTTATTTTATTAAATTTTGATGTTTTTTTTTTTTTTTTTTTTTTTTTTTTTTTTTTTTTTTAATTTTTAACCATTCTTAGTTTTATTCTTTAACAATAAATGTAATTGTTAGCAATTGTTACCCATATTCTTTAAGAATTAGTGTAATTTTTGTTTTTATTTTTCAGTTGATGGTTCAAGAATTTGTTATTTTTCAAGAAGTTCATTCTGTCAAAATATGTATTCTGTCAGAATATATATTCTTTTATGGTTCAAGAATGTTTGAAGATACTCATAAACATATTCTGTTAGAATGTCCCGAAATAAAAGAATTATTATCTATTAAAATCCTATTTCTAAAATTAAGAGAATTAATAACCCCTAAAAATCCGAAATTTCCTTTTTAAAATGTAGTTTAATTGACTAAAAAACCCTTATACTAAAATTTATGTGATTATATAGTACATGATATCACATAGTACTATTATAGACTCTCAACTCATGATCATTCATTCTATTCATCTATTGGTCGAGAATTATCCTTACGATCACACAACACATGTGAAGAAAAAATATTCTTTTATTGAAAATTTTTAAATTCTTTACAATCGTAATTATGATTTCGACATTTTAGTTATCATCGTACAACGACTGAAAAATTAAATTGACCGATTCGCATGTCCAAAACGACTCATTTAGGACAAACAATTAATTAAATAAACCCAAAAATATTGGTCAAAAACTTATATATATTGTAAATATATGTGTTATTTTTCTTAATATTCCAATTCATAATACTCGGGATTGATTATTGAAGCAAATACTAGTTGTAATGCTAATTACTATTGAAAATATAGATTTGGAAGCCGCGGATGTAAATACGTTAGATTTTGAAAATATTATATATATATATATATATATATATATATATATATATATATATATATATATATATATATATATATATATATATATATATATATATATTTTATTTTTTTTCATTATTACTCCATTATTTTATAACCAAAACTTGTCCTCTCTCGTTTAAAGAACAGCACCTTTGACGAGCTCATCACCGTACGTCTTTCATTTTTCATCTTCCTCAGCTCACCAATTAGGGTTTTCAAATCTCTCGATTTCCCCAATCTTTCCAGATTACTACACGCCATGAGAGATTCGAATTTGGATCTGTTCGATCCCAGGACTGCTGTTATGGACTCTTCTGACTATACTATCGAAGTCGGTCGTGGTGACGGCGACTTCGGTTTTGCCTTCAACGATAGCAATTTCTCCGATCGTATTCTGCGTATAGAAATCATTTCAGAATCGACAGAGGCTAGGCCTGATGGCGAAGGTTGCACTAGTCTAGCCGATTGGGCTAGAAATCGGAAACGCCGGAGAGAAGATATCAAAAGAGATAATGGTAATCCGCTCCTTTTCTTGAAAGTCTTAAAACAGCAGGTCGATGTGTGTTCGTGTGTGTATATCCGTCGTATGTTTTTCATGATATACATGATTTAGAGAATTGTTTATGAAATTAGGATAGCGTTATAAGATGTCAAGAAAATGATGATCATTTTATGAAATCCATATCATCAGCTGGGAAGATTACCTACTGTATTCTGTGGTCATGGATTAAGTTGGGAAGATTTTGTTCTGGCGAACGGAATTTAGTTACATTCTGTCTACTGGAAAGTGAGTTAGACTCGTACATGTTTCTTATTTGTTCAAGAATGTGTGTTGACGTTTTCAAGAAACACTAAACTGGTTGCAAACTGACAGAAAACTTGTTGGCCTTGAATAATTTGAGAAACCTGTCTATTCCTTCCTACTTTTGTCTGTGTACAGTTTTTTCTTATATGTAATTTAGTTAAGTTAGAGATGACATGAATACTTTGCTGGGGTACAATCAAACTTAAAAAGAATTAATGGAGCAAGCTATTACCAAGTTAGATCTCTTAGATTGATCCTTGAGCTGTTGGCTAAATATGCATACGATGGAGTTCACTTGCTGAATGAGGCTTTGGGGCACATTATCATTGACTTTATTACAAGAATTAACATGACTACACTGACATTGCAAATGACTTTCCAGCTTTCACAGCTCTAGACATGGCTGCCGGTCCAGAGGAACAGATTCTGAATCAGCCTGATAACATTCCTGATGATGCAGACACTGAAAACCAGGACGAGGAGACAGCAGCAATGATCGAGGAACCACCATCAGGTATCATGGTGATTTTTTTTTTTACTTCTGTTATGGATAATTGTTATTCATGCCAGAATCAATGATTCTTCCGTTTTGTTTAATAGGAGATGAAGGTGCAAACGACAATGATTCAAACTGGAGCATGGAGTGCTCAACCGTTCTGAGAGTAAAAACTTTACATATCAGCTCCCCAATTTTGGCTGCAAAAAGTCCATTTTTTTACAAGGTAAAAAACCTCAACAGCCAAATGAGTGTAGTTTATCTGGCTTTGGAATTCTTCACATTTCCCATTTACCTTCAATGCAGCTCTTTTCTAATGGGATGAGGGAGTCGGAACAACGACACGTAACTTTGCGAATCAATGCCTCTGGTACATATCTCTCTCACTGATCTGCTTATGGTTTTTTTTTTTTTTTTTTTTTTAATTGTTACTACTTTTCTTTTTGGAACAGAGGAAGCTGCACTTATGGAACTACTCAACTTTATGTACAGCAATACTTTGACAGTAACAACTGCTCCCGCTTTGTTGGATGTTTTAATGGCTGCTGATAAGTTTGAGGTGGCTTCATGCATGAGGTATTGCAGCCGTTCACTGAGAAATCTTCCTATGACACCTGAATCGGCTCTTCTCTACCTCGATCTTCCATCTAGTGTTCTAATGGCTGAAGCAGTTCAACCATTGACTGATGCAGCCAAACAGTTCCTTGCTGTTCGTTACAAAGACATAACCAAGTAAGCTTTTTTTCTTGAATTGGTAAATAAACTCACACACCATGCCACTCAAAAGAATTGCAACTTGCAGCTTGAATGTTGGTATGAATTATGAAGGTTTTTTTTTTCACTTTTCAGTTGTGGTTATCTAAGTGTAGGGTTGAATGCAAGAAACAGCAACATACTTTTAATAGTTTTCTTATTCATAATGGAATGAAAGTAGGATGCCATATGACAAACAAGTAATGAAAGTATGTTGCTATTTTGTTGCATTTACCAATGGAATTGCAATTGGGAATGGTTGCCAAATGAATGGAATTCAGTTCTGTCAAAGCCCTTGGAATAGGGTGGAAGGACTTGAACCCTTTTTTTATTAAACTAGGAATGTACCCTGACTAAAAATGAAAATTTCAAAATGTTTTATTTAAAGTAAACAATATATATATATATATATATATATATATATATATATATATATATATATATATAATTATAAAATAATCTATTTTTTATCATCAAATTGAATTTCATTTCCACCCAACCAAACACTTGTGACTTGACATATTATGAATCCTTCAGCTTACAGTCTTCCCAGAAACACATAACATGGGTTTTATTCTTTTATGGATATTGTTTAAAAAAAAAAAAAAAAACTAAGGTAGAAAAATGATATGTGTATATCAGGTTCCAAGACGAGGTTCTGAACCTACCTCTGGCGGGAGTGGAAGCGATCCTATCAAGCGACGATCTGCAAGTGGCATCAGAAGATGCGGTTTACGATTTCGTCCTCAAGTGGTCCCGCATCCAATACCCAAAAGTGGAAGAACGGCGCGAAATCCTGGGCACACGTCTGGCCCAGTTCATCCGGTTCCCGTACATGACGTGTCGAAAGCTGCGTAAAGTGATGGGCTGCAACGACTTCGAGCACGAGTTCGCCCAGAAAGTGGTGGTGGAAGCCCTCTTCTTCAAAGCGGAAGCACCGCACCGGCAACGGACCCTGGCCGCGGATGAAACCCCAAACCCGAACCGGCGGTTTGTGGAGCGCGCGTACAAGTACCGACCGGTGAAGGTGGTGGAGTTTGAGCTGCCACGTCAGCAGTGCGTGGTGTACCTTGACCTGAAAAGGGAAGAGTGCGGGAACCTGTTTCCTTCGGGGAGGGTTTACTCGCAGGCGTTCCATCTAGGGGGGCAAGGGTTTTTCCTGTCGGCACACTGTAACATGGACCAGCAGAGCTCGTTTCATTGTTTTGGTTTGTTCCTAGGGATGCAGGAGAAGGGGTCGGTTACGTTTGCGGTGGATTACGAGTTTGCTGCCCGCTCGAAGCCGACCGAGGAGTACATCAGCAAATACAAAGGGAATTATACCTTTACGGGCGGGAAGGCCGTCGGGTATCGCAACCTCTTTGCCATTCCCTGGACTTCCTTTATGGCTGACGATTCTCTTTACTTCATCAATGGGATTCTTCATCTCAGAGCCGAGCTTACCATCCGTCATTGAAACCTTACCTTACCTTTTAAGACCTACCTACTAATTAAAAAAAATCTTCCTGTAAAGAAACTGGTTGCTACTTGGATTTCAATCTCTCTTGTTTTTTTGAAAAATCTCTCTCTCTCTCTCTCTCTTGCCTTTTACTTTTTTCCTTTGTGAAATGACGTGGCGTATGCGTATGTATGTTATTTTTAAGCAAATTTGATTGTTTTGACTTTTGTTGTCATCATCATCAAAGATCACATGATGTATATGTGCAATGAATACCCTTCTTTGTTTGGGAAAAAAATCAACCCGTTACTATTCACTATCAATTGTGCAAACAACACAAGGTCAGATCGTATATTCTGCAGATTTTTATCACCTTCTACCATTTCTCATTCAAAGGATTACCATCCAAAAACTTTTTGTAATCAACAGTCTTTTTTGTCTGCTATATCAGGCAACACATTTGTCACACCTCTTCTAAAATTTCCCTTAGTTGTAGGGGTGGTCTGCTAATTGCTGACTTTTTTCTTTTATATAAAAACTGATACATTAGTTTATATAAAACTAATTTTTTTTTTATTAAAATTAAAAAGACAAATACACTTGAAATTAAATAACACAGATTATAATACAACACAAGACACTTGAAATTAAAACATAGGAACACTGAAACAAAACTTAAAATCAAAATAACATACAAGACATTTTCATTTGACATATTGACGTTATTTGTCGGACCTTCACACAACTTCCCAAAACTCTACAAACCGGAAGGGTTTTTTACTTTTTGCACGGAAAGTTTGAAGAACATTGGCTAACAACATTCTATCATTTTCATCATATAATGAATTGCGTCTCATCCTATGAAACATAGTGTTAAATTATATTGCTACTGCGTTTGTTTTTCTCCATTTGACGAAAAGTTGATATTTCTCTTCACCTACTTTGTAGTTGTATTGTTGAGTGATTCTAAGAAGACCCATCTACGAAGTTGATATCTTCATCCGTGTTCCAAAGACGAGCCATTTGAGGGATGAAGAAAGGTTTGAAGGTGGTGGGAAATAAAGAAAGTTAGGAGAGATGAATGAAGAAGGTTTGAATGTGGTGGGAAATAAAGAAAGTTGTTGGTGGTTATAACAGTTGATGAATGGTTTAAAATGTAAAATTTTGATAAAAAAAATGGTTATATTTTGCAAAATGGGTTATGTTTTCAAATTGTTGATCATCTTCAATGGTTGTACTGATATTGTTTGATTGTAACGTCAAACATTTCTCATCCGCATCTCTTACCTTAGCCAAAGTGCCAAACCCATCTCTTTCTTGTATCTTTGAAGCCCATGGCTGCTACCATATGTTTGAACGCCACCAACAAACAACGTTGCAATCATCTTCTATCACTACTTACAAACCTAGATCTAGGAAGAAAAAAATGTAAATAATACAAAATGTTTGGGTGTTTTAATTGGAAAATCAAGATTAACGACTTGGGTCCACCGCACTATGTAACATATATCATTATGTTATGTTCTATAGATTAGTTGGGTAGATCTGTCTTTTGTTTTTATTCAATATTTTTTTTTAACTTTTGCTTTATTTCAAAGATAAAGTTGGTTTTGGTTTTGGTTTTAACTTCGGTTTTTAGAAGTTTAGAAACCGCACCGTTCGGTTTTTGTGGGTTTTTTTTCTGTCACATCCCATTAACGCGGAAACACGAAGGGTGACATGCTAAGGTCTCATAAGATAAGGTACATATGATTACCAACCATAATAACTGAGAATTTTAAGTTTACATCATGTTCGAAATAAAATTACATTTTAGTTCCCTAGTACAAAGTCTAATACATAACAAAAGAAACATCAGGTGCAAATTCTTGTTGATGTCTAATTTAGATCACTGACCGTTCCCTGAAAAGCATGCAAAAATGAGGGTCAACTATAAAATAGTTGGTGAGTTCACAGGTTTATATAGGTACATCATTTCAGTAAGAAAATATAGATTTGTTCACAAAAGTTCAAACTCAAAATGAATGTTGAATGCCAAAGCACTCCGTTCATAACCAAGCCTAATGACCGTTCTTGTCCCATTCCATCATGTCCATGGTTGCCATGATGTCAGTTCACGGAAATATGCACTCACGGTTCTGGGTGAGTGGGGGCTGTCTACCCCAAATAGCGCTATCCATAAGACCGTCGGCTCGAAATACGAGTTAATAGGTTGTAGTTCGGTTCTCCGGGGACTTAATCATACAAGTTCATAACACTAAATTCATAGTACAAGTTCATAATACAAGGTTCATACAACAAAGTTCATATCATATAGTTCATAAAATAATGTTCATAGAAATTGTAGCATGCTTTCCACCCCAAAACATTAAAAACGTAAAATAGGGGTTGTGAATACTCACTAGGGAGAGTTTGCGGTTCGAGCTTCGTGGTTCGGTGTTGTAGAGATCGATTTCTACTAGTGTCCTATGGAACAAATAGTTTCTAGTGAGATACAATTCACTAATCCATTATATAATAACTATCTATCCAACTAGTAGTGTCGTAAAAGTGCCCAAAGTGTGTATGATTCATTATCGGTATTATCGAATTCATGGTGCCTTGTGTTCAGAAATCTATAAAGGCATGAAAATGAACTCCAAAATTTTTAAAAAATTATATTCTAGTTCTAACAAAGGTAATGAGTGTCTTGAAATTTTATAGGAATTTTTGAAGGCCATTAGTTATTTATTTGCAATTTATGTCTAAATAATAGGAAAAATTCTAAATAAATAGAAAGCAGTTCCAAAAATTCCCAATTTAATTTCCAGAGGTTCTTACAATGTTATCAAGTAGAGAAAAATATTGGTTTGTGCTCTTGAGCCTTAAGACCCGGTTTTGTAAATTCATGCCCTAATTAAATGAAAAATATGAATAAAATACCAAATTGTGACCAAATTGTATGAAAATTTAGGTGGAATAAAAATTTTGTACTTAAATAAGCTCTGTAATTTTTCATATGTTTATCTCATCTGTAACTATTTATTTTGAATTTTTGGCCATTAAATCCTTATTTTTGTAGAAAAATAAAGATTATGTTCTAGCACTTGGGGTTTTATAGAACATCTCTTGAAACCATGAGCTAACATAAAACAATTTGGTTAAAAATTATTTTGGAGCTAAATGGGGTATTCAACCCCAACAAGTTTAGAAATGTAGCACTAACTAGCGCATGAGTTCCAAATGTAGCTGGAAGTTCAACAATTTTTTTACAAATTTATATAATGTTTTTGTTCATGAAACTTTAGGTCTTCTGATAAAGATGTATTAAGTTTCTAAAATAATTTTCTCCAGATTTATTGTGGAGTTTAAGGGTCTTAATCATGTAGTGCAAAACTAGTGATCACAGAAAAAGTGTTGCTTGCGCAACTGTTTTGTAAAAATCGTCAAAAATCATATTTCTAATGTTTTACAGTAAGGCCAACTGGGTTTCAAATTTAACACATGAAACTAGTCCTCAGAAAAAGAATATCGTAATTTGGTCAAGAAATGAGTGATTTATTCCCTTTAAAAGTTGAGTAAACAAATCTGAGAGAATGTTGAAGAGTAAAACTCATGAAAACATCGTTCAAACTTCTATTTTACCTAATGATATCATTTTCTTTTTCTTAGATTGAGATATAAAAACACTATATTAAAGATATTCTGTAGAAATACTTGTTTCTAACCATTTGATCTTACATGCAACCAAGCTAGACGTGACTAAACTTTTGAAAAATCGGTTTTTGGTGCTAGATAAGGCTTGCATGTGTTCACCTTTGCTCTTGACTTTGATTTGATCATGGATCAACACCATTTACAGAACATGCAACATGTTTTTGGTGTTTATCTACAAACATCAAGATCAAACAAAGGTTCTTTGCAAGAATATGCCTTAGAAATCGAAAATTTGAAGGATAAAGGGAGTAGAACTTGTAAAATTTGTTATGGATCTTCAACAGGTGTATGATAAGAACCTACCCTTTGATATGAAGCTTCAAGAACACCCAAAATAAGGCTGAAAATTCGTGGTTGATGGGCTGATTTTTAGAGAGAGAAAGTGAGGTTTCTAGAGAGAAAGAACAGAGAAATTGAGATTCTGTCTCTCTGGATAGACCATCTCTCTTTGGGTCTATACTTCATTAAAATCGCCCACAAAACTCCAGAAATGTTGTTTAACATCTGAAAAATGAATTGGAAAAATCTCTCCCACAAAAATGCCTCTAAGGTCGGTTTTTCCCTCTCATATTGACATGCAAAATCTGACCTCGGGATTTTGCATAAATGAATAATAATGAGTGAGAGAGAGAGAGAAAGAAAAGGAATGGAATAGCCTATGAACGAATTAGGGGAAGAGAGAAGGGATTAAAGGTTTGTTAAAAAAGTGGTGAACTTTATAAATATGGCCCCATTTCAAATTTAATAAAAATTATCTTTTGTTTTTATAAAAGTTCTAAATATATTATATAAACTTCCAAGAGTTTATTTCTTGGTTTTCATTCAAGTACTTTTTTTTTTAAATAGATTCATAGACTTTCATTTTAATTTATAATTGTAGGAAAAAATTATTTTGTGATTTAAATTTTCTAAAAAAAATCAAATATATAGTTCATGTAAACAGAATAAGGGTTCATAATATAAGAACGTAGGATTAGACAATCCTTAAATTATACTTTTGATTCATAAATGAAATTATGAATTGGATGAACATTGTCTCAAATTTGTAATTAGTTATTATTATGATTTAATTTTGTTCATATGTGCTTAGAATACTTAACCTTGTTAAACATTTTATTGTTCCAATATGGAAATTTTGGGTTGATAGCATACCCTTGAGTTGTGATCTACCGAACATAGTTTTGTGTTTAGACTTAACGTTGAACTTTGACACTTTACCACATAGTTGGTTCATTCACATGTCAATGTGATTGTTCCATACAAGCTAAGGTACACTAATTGTTCCGAAAGATTTATTAAGTCGCGGACCTAGTTCAACTTGTAACTCTAAAGAAAAGGTAAGTGCACAAAAGGAAATTGTAAGGTTCTAGATGAGTCCTAACCTGAGTTTTGACAGTTGTTACATTTTCGGTTCGGTTTCTTTGCGGTTTTTTGTGAGTTTTTTATTTGGTTTTTGTTTTTCCTTTTTGCTAAAACTCAAGTAACTCAACGAGTTACTTTGACTCGGATAAGAAGTGTTAATCATTTTTTGAGAAACTTTATGTAGAGATGAAGAGCACCAAATTTTTCATTCCCAACAATGTGCGACTCCTCAAAGATGTGGGTTAAAAACCATAGACTTGACTCTCTTATATGAAAGCTGAGAATGGTGAAGGTTCTATCTCAAATGCGATGGGGGATACTCTTATAAGGTTGACAAAATTAAAGCCCAAACCGATACAACCACCTCTTGGTTTGAAATCAAATTACATAACCACTCATCCAACATGCTTCTAATGCTTAAATATAATACAAATTAAATATAATATTTGTTTCACAGGTATATATAATAATATTAATTGTCATGAGTTCATCGTTCTTATAAATATCAAGACTTAATATATATATTCGGTGCGGTTCGGTTTTTTGCGGTTTTTGCAAGATTAGAAACCGCACCGCCCCGAACATTTTCAGTTTTTGCAAAACTAAAAACCACACCGTCGGTTTTCATTCCTGTTTCGGTTTTGGTTTATCCGTTTTTTCGGTTTGGTTTTTGCTCACCCCTATTTTTAGGACTATGAAATTTTTAAGTTTATTTTTTTCTTTCTTTTTTGTGTAATGATATTTTAACTTTTTTTAATGTTATGGTTAATCCAAAATTTAATTAAATTGTATGTTTTCATTCTTTTTTTTTGTAAAATAATCTAACATGAAAAAAAAAAAAAAAAAAAAAAAAAAAAAAAAAAAAAAAAAATGACATGGTGTTCTAACTAGTTTTCTCTTTTCAGATCACTAGTCATCCACAAATAACTTTTCACGTTTGCTTTGCTTACACGCCACGTAATCACGTATATGCGGCCTCATCGGCTATATATACCTACTAAAACACGCAGATACCTTTACCTTTAATAAATCAGATCAAAAAAGCTAGGGTTTTATCGAACGCAGATACCAAATCCACCGCCATCATGCCGAAGAACAAGGGAAAGGGAGGCAAAAACCGCAAGAGAGGAAAGAACGAAGCCGATGACGAGAAGCGTGAGCTTGTATTCAAGGAAGACGGTCAGGAGTATGCTCAGGTGCTCCGTATGCTAGGAAACGGCCGTTGTGAGTCCATGTGTATTGACGGCACTAAGCGTCTCAGCCATATCCGTGGTAAGATGCACAAGAAGGTCTGGATCGCAGCTGGAGATATCATCCTTGTTGGGCTTCGTGATTACCAGGACGATAAGGCGGATGTCATCCTTAAGTATATGCCGGATGAGGCAAGGTTGTTGAAGGCGTACGGTGAGTTGCCGGAGAATATAAGGCTTAATGAGGGTATTGTTGGTGGACTTGACGACGAAGAGGATGGCGCTGGTGATGATTATATCGAGTTTGAAGACGAAGATATCGACAAAATCTAGGGTTTGTAATTCATCCGTTTCTCTTCCGATACGAATTCCAGTTTTTGCATTGATTATTGAGACTGCTTAAATAGGATGTTTTTAATGATCCCCTTTCGATCTGAATCCCATGTCTGTCTGTGAGGTCTCTGTATTTACAGAAATTTTCTACACAACAAAATTAAAATTAAATACAAGCTCAGATAAAAATACAACTTTTTGCTACAAAATTAATTTCTCAATCTCAACAGTTGATGCCTAATTTATTTACACAAAATATTGTTGTCTAATTTTTGAATTCTGGCTTCCGCAGTTTTTCAAATTGTGATGGAATGAACAAAATTGAGTCTGAGGGGAGTTGGGAAAAATTGATGGTTTGTGAGAAAAGATTTAAGTTTTGTTGAAGATTATATGGAACGTTTCTTTCTCTTTTGTAACGCTACTTTAAATGGGCAATTCTATGCCTTGTGATGTGAGTTGGTTGTGGAGCAATCTTAGTGATTATAAACTCTATGTGAAAATCATAGTTTTCTGAATGTTGAAGCATTTTGACATTAAATTCTCAGATGCTTTCTCTTAAAATGACTAGTATTATGTTTTAATTTGTTATAAAAGCAACCAGAGTGGATCTAATTTTTTTGAAGACTTGTTTTGATCCCAATTAAGCGTGTTCTCTTGTTCCTTCCTTCTATCTCTCTTTCTCTTATTGTTTCAAGCAGACGTAATAAGCATATGATATGAGTGGGTGGTCTCTTTCTTGAAAGCATGTCTGTTAAAACAATTGTGTGTGACTAGCTTTCTGATTCTATATCATTTTGCAACAACCAAATTATCTCAACACTACCAACTAGTCTAGCCCATGTATAAAGTTTCCCGCAAGATCAAATATATATATGCCTATTAGAAAAGTGACAGTCAACACAAACATTATCTTCACATCCCTTCTACCACATTACAAATCTTTCTTTAGAAACATTATCATCATTGCTTATATTTATTTACTTTACTTTTATTTCATTAAATGAGAAAAAAAAAACATATTTTTCGAAGAGATGATATCAGTGGTTTGTTTCCCTCAAGTCTTCTCGCAATTTTGACCAGCCAATCAAAAGCCTCGTCTTTGTTTGTGAAACACGCCAAGCCACAAGGCACCTATGTCTGGTTGGGGTGGTGCCACGTCGATGTTCACACGTGCCATATAGTAGCTTGAGAGTTGCCAAGTCTTTTTGCGAAAATTTAACATAAAAAAAAAACATATTTTTCTCCACTTTGCAAGGAGGACTATGAATTTGATTTCTTATCAGTAAGTATGATAAGAAATGGAAATGGGTTTGTAGTCACCAACTTTGCCAGGAGCATCATTAAAATTCTTGATAGCAAAAAATTGTTTCACAGCTTGACAAAAATCATCACCAACAACAGACGACATAGCTTAGCAGAGTACCCAGGAGCCTTGTCATCTATCTTCATTTGTGACAATCTTAAACTTTTTAACAAAAGGACTGGATTTGGAAGATGAATAGCAGAGTAAGGCTCTTCAGATCCAAGGAAAAGCTTAAACTACTTAACAAACTCAACTTTTTAAGCATCTTCACCTTCTAACCAATAACAGACTCAACTCTGTTTTTGTTCATTTTCCTTTTAACAATCACCCTCCTTCAACAAGACAACAACCAATTGATTTTTGCCTTTTGCTTCAAAAAAAGATTCTTCTTCAAAATAAGCTTTATTGAAATGTTTTAAACAAGCAGCTAACTGAACATTTAAAGGATCACCATGAAGTTTCAACTGAACGGCCTCCAGACCTTATGAGAAAGGTGACCTTGGTTCTGGTTCCATAAAAGTTTGCGAATTGGTTTTTTTGAGAATTTTAAGCATTTGAGCAAAGTGAAACATACATTTTGATCCCACCTTATTCCGCAACTTTTCCACCAGCTCAGGATTTAAGAGTAAGGACATTGGAGAATTTAAAGGGTTTCTTGATTTACAATTGCTTTTTTTATTTGGAATAAAGGAGTTGATAAAAACAGAGAGAGGCTGGTGTGAAAATGATTATAGAGGGCAATATGGTCTTTTTTATTATTATTATTAATGGTACCTGTTACAAATATTATATGTGAAGTTTCGAGGTTATTGGAAAATTCTAAATAAGGGAAATAATTGGAGGAGCTGGTACAGGAATAGAAAAGCTTTTTTTGGGTTTTATAATTTCTTATGGGTCTGGTGCAGCATTTTGTTTTCAATCATTTCTTGTATAATTTTTTTTTTTTTTTTAGCCCTTGAAGATAATGGATAAGTAGAAAATAATAGAGAGCGATGGCTTCAAGATTATAGAAATAGCAATGTCCTTTTGTTGATAAAGAAAAAAGATGAGAAGATAAGAAAGGGAAAAAGGAAAGTTGGTTGCTAAAAATGGGTGCTTTTGGAGTTGGATAATTTCTTGTCTTGATTTTTGTAGATTAGTTACTTTGAAGAATTTTGATGATTCTCAAGATTTGTTTGGGCCGATTATGCTTAGAGTTTAGGGTTTTATCATTCAAGCTTTGGTTATTATTACAGAGTATGAATCCAATTTTGCTTTATGGTTCCATATGAGCTTGTTGATTTCTAAAGTTTTTCAAGTCAGGAAGAAAAGATAGAGGTTGCGTTTTTTGAAGCATGGAAAAATTGAAGACATAAAAGTGGATTATTTTTGGCTATGGAATTTCATAAAAGTGGGGCCATAAGATATGATTCACTTGCCTAAAATAGTTAAATGGCCATATACTATACTTTACTACTCATGCTCCCATCCATCATCACAATCTCTTCTTTCATTTACAGCCATCATCTCTACACTAATCTCCAACAATTATTATTATTATTATTATTATTATTATTATTATTATTTTCCAAAAAATGGTCATAAAATATGTTTTACACATGCATTTAATGTAAATGTAATAAAATTGAGACTATGACACGTTTGCACTTATCTTCCAAGACCTGCATAGCTTCAGTAAATGGCTAAATGCACCTCCGGTGACAGTGCTCTTGTGGATTCTATGTAACTGAACCACAAAATAAAAATAAAAAAATAATAATTAAAGTAGAATGCTATTTGTTGCACTTATAGATAAAATGATCTTTGACATGTTCGAAGTGCCACCTTGTTCTCCCATCCAGGCTCCCTAATGCATTCCCTACAAAGAGTACAAGCCCTTGGTCCAGCCACAGTTGTCCTCCCATCATTTCGACAAATACAATCAAGGCTATGTTACACTTTTGGTCCCTGAGTATAGCTACTATTTGCAATTTTCATCCCAAAAACTTCTCTTGCAATTTTGATGTGTGTGAATATCGGCTGGCCACACTAGGATGTTCCGATGGACGCCGACGACGGCAAGAAGCAGTGCTATCGGCGGCAAATATGCGAACCAAACAGGAGAATCAAATGTGTGTGAATATCGGCCGGGTTGGAACAATACTCTCTTTAGATTAGAGTTAGTAAGATATTAAAAATGTAATTTCTAATAGGGAAATTGAGACATCGAGTAATCTAACATTTTTTTAGTTATATATTAAAAAAATAACTATAGAAAATTATTTTTGAAAAATGACCATTCGGTCCAGAATGTAGACATTCTAGGCCTATATTTCGAAATGGGTAAATGGGTATAATGATATGATTCGGTAACAACATTTTGAACTGACTTTCATTTCAGACTTCATTTCGAACTCACCTTCATTCCGGACAATATTCAGACAACATCAAACTCAAATAATGTCTTCTTCTAACAATAAAGAGATTGAGTGTTTGTGGGTAAGTGTCGATTATTTTTATAATTATATGTTTTTATTTATGATTATATGTTAAAAATAGATATTTCCGTTTTTTTTATGATTTTATGCGATACATAGGTATTAATCGTTTTTCTTCGAAATTTATTAGTTTTTAGGCTATTGTAGAATTATATGTGGGCATATATTTGCACTAGAACAACAAATCTAAAAAAAAAATTAATTTTGAAATAGTCCGGAACGACTCCGGAATACGAAGACCATGTCTGGAATCTGTAGAACAAGTCCGAATGCGTAGAGGTGTTCCGGAATACTATTTTAAAAAGCGTCGACATACAATCATTATAGTCTGGAATGTTCTCCAAAAAAAGGTATTTAAGTTGGAACATGCGACAAATGACTAATTATAATTCATTTCATTCTCGCATGACTAAACATACGAAGCAGTTGTCACTACGACCTGCAGACCTATATTGGGTCGGAAAATCATGGCTCGTTTACACACACCACTACATGCGGCCATGTTTAGGGGATCCTGTTTTGGTGCTATGTTAATATGTCGATGGGTGTCGAATGTCACCCTTTACTATTTCATTATCTTATATGCAAGGAATGTAGTACTTATCCTCGAGTTAACCTAGAGGAGCTTCTATTTCCGGTACACGACTACCGGGTTTGCTTTGATACGAAAGCTTTTTGGTCAAATTTGGGTAGATTTGAGTATTTGACTAAGGATGAGTTTCAGTTTGGATTTAGGAAGCTTGGGTTGGCTGTTTTGTTGTTGAGGTAGCTGTTAGGCTTCTTTTGAATAATTCAGGTGAGTCTCCTCATTGTACTTGTGGGTCGAAGGCACCAATGTCGACCCACTCGATTATGTTATGTAGGAAGACCATGTGGTGGCTCCTGGAAATTGTATGCAAGACCAGGATCTAGACCCTGACATTTATATGTAGGATGCTAGTTGTCTTTGTGATCCTTGCTTGAAAGACCAGGAGGTGGCTCTTGGCACTTGTTTGTAAGACCTGGGTTTTAGCTCCTAATTTGGAAAGAAAAGTCATGATACATATCATGACATGATAGTGATTGTAAGACTATGGTTGACACATAGCATTCTCTATTATATGTATGGTATGTGGTATTTGGGGAACTTAGTAAGCTTTGTGCTTATGGTTTTACGTTTATGATTTCAGGTACTTCCGGTTCCAAAGGGAAGGGCCCGACGTAACTGCACAACATCCCCCAGAGTTTTCCGCATTAGTTATTTGTGATTTTTACTCTGATGTTTAAATGATATATTCACTTTGACTAGTTTTGGATCAACTCATTTGTATGGTGTATTATTTTAAAAATCAAATTTTACTATAAAATTTTGGGACGTTACAAGTTGGTATCAAAGCCTTGGGTTGAAAGATTCAGGCACACTTTCAGGGGTGTCTGAACTTAAACTTAGGAATTGGTAATCTTTTTGAAAGAAAATGAATTTTCTAAAAGATTTTTTTATAAAGAAAAGGGGTGCGATGCGTGCAATCAGTCTATCTCAAGTAAGTGATTCCCAAAATACCCATATATGATGTTATGCTATATGTTATGAGAATTGCATGCTAGATTGGGGCCAAGGATTTGCTCATGATTGCTTGATAAAACGCAAGGAGAAATGGTTGTATATGCTTGTTGGTTAAGCTTTTAGAATTGCATGCTAGTATGGATTTCTGTTGGGTCAAAAATATGGTTTATACTTTACTTTTCTAAGAAAATGTACTTTTCCGTAATTTTGTGGCTGTGTACGGTCGTACACGTGTGTACGGCCGTACACAGGGTGTGCGGCTGTACACACGTGTACGACTGGAGGTCCATATAAATAGATGTAATGGGTAGAGGAGTGTATGAAAAGAAGGCTAGAAGAAAGAGAAAAAGAGGAGCATATTGTAGAGAGAAGAATAGTGTGTGTGAGAAAATCTATTGTAAGGAGCATCATCCAATTGATTGGGATTCTGCACCATCAATTGGATCTGATTGATACACAATCAAATTGGGGACTTACAATTTCAGATGTTAGATAGAATGACCTGATTAGGTGATGCACTGGTTTAGATTATTCGATGCCCGAATGTTGCTTTCTTTTTTATTTGTGGGACTCATATTGATGTGAGATAACTATTACATGAATATGTTAAGTTACATGCGGTAGAGGTTAAATAATCTTAGAGTGATTGACTTGGCCTTATTGTGCAACTCTTGTCTGAGTCTAATCGATGTAG
This sequence comes from Lactuca sativa, assembly GCF_002870075.4. Taxonomy (NCBI): domain Eukaryota; kingdom Viridiplantae; phylum Streptophyta; class Magnoliopsida; order Asterales; family Asteraceae; genus Lactuca; species Lactuca sativa. The sequence continues at coordinate 2,774,474 of NC_056629.2, forward strand.
GGTTGAGTCTTTTAGTTGAAGAATTATCTATGCTTTATTGCATGTAATTGTATTCATGAAGTAGTTAGCTGACATCAGTAGAGGTTCTTCAGCAGCTGATGGTGGGATGGGTGAGGAATCCTAGGAAGTATTTAGTGTGATTGGTGCACTGTTTAGCATGTGCTAGAAGTATCAGTATGAGAAGGTAACTTAGAGGATTCAGGATGATTCCTTGAGGAAAGTATGTATAGGTGTGGAAGGTAGTATTGGGATCTTAATACTGAAAGCACATGATCCGTACTCGAATCAAGGGAAGTCATGAAGATACTAAGGGGCTTGTAGAGTGTGGGATTTTTCGAGTGTTTATGATGGTTTGATATTGTTCATTTTTAGTATGGTGGTCACTCAAGGAGATTCTGGTGATGGTTCTGGTTCGGGTTCAGGCTATGGGGCTGAACCGCTTGATGAACAAATGTGAGAATTCATCTTTTCTAAGATTACCCTCAGTATTCTAGAGCAGACTCCTATGATCCTTGTTACGATCAAGGAGGGCATTATGGAGATTCTGGATGAGCATCTAGGTGCATTCCGTACTAAGATGGTGGTTATGGTGGGTGCACGCTTTTCGAGAGTTTCGTGCATGTCGGACTCCTGAATTCTTCGGGAAGAAGGACCTCGTTGTTAGCAAGCGATGGTTTGCGGACATCGTAAATGCCTTACGGACTAGATTTTTCCCCCGAGGGGTCGAAGGTCATATTTGCATCCTGACTACTGAATGCCATATCTCATGACTAGTGAGAGGAGGTAGACTACGCCTTGGGAGGCAAGGCTGTCGAGACGATGACTTGGGGTGATTTTGTGATGAGATTCAGGGTTGAGTTTGCACCAGTGATCAAGGTTCAACAGTTGACGAGGGTGTTTGAGGACCTTCACCAGACTACTGAGGCTGTGGCGGAGATCAATGCCATGTTCCACAAAAGGGCTTTGTTGGTTCCGTAGTATGTGGCGGATGAGGAGATGAAGAAGACGAGGTATCATGACATGCTGAAGGATGAGATTTGTGAGTTCGTGAGTATGTCGATATGAAATTCCTATAATACCCTTAATACTTTTTAATAATATTATTAATAAGAATGGCCCACCCTTCACACTTTATCATCTCCCTCCTCAATTTCTCTCTCATTCCCACTGGCAAAACATCGTAGGTCCTCCCAACCTCCTATTCTCCAATTCTCCAAACTCTGCGTAAGGAAGCCTCTAATGTCACCATAAACTTCGGTGACCTCCTATATCGTTAGTGCATCAATTTCCTCGAATACATGAGAGCTCTACTCCTATGATGAAGATTTGAAGTGGATCAAATTTAGAAAAAAAAACCTAGATCCTATCTCTTTGTGACTTTAACGTTAATTCAACACCACTGTCACTGCCTTACTAATGTCACAATCTCCACACCTCCATCGCATTTACTAAAATTGGAGCCACAACCACCATCTCCTACACCTTTATACTCTTTGAAACATGAATCAGAGCAAAACATGAACCGCTTTCACATCTCACTAAAACTAAAATTGGAGCCACAAACGACCATTTAATTTTAGCGACAGACTCGGTTTCTGGATCTAGATGATGTGAAAGTTGCGACACGTTTTAGGTTTTATTAAGCATTTGTATTTGAGGTTATGGTTTCATTTGAGTATCATGTTTTAATTTCAATTTCAAGTTTTGATTATGATTTGAGTTGCATGTTAGGTTTTGAGTTTATGAGGTGAGGATTTGGTACTGGTCGATGGTAGTGGTGGTAGTGAATGTCTTGTTTATGGCTTTATGGCTTCAACTCGAGGTCTTTTTTTTGTGTTCAATTGAAAGTGCAAGGTTGTGGCAACGATGTTTCATGGCGGAAGTTGGTAGCGTTTGAAACAAAGGTAGTAGTATGGATCCGATAGAGAAGGGTGTGAGTGATGGGCCGCATATGTTTTTATTAATTAGTTTTCTTTATAAGATTAATAATAAATAAATATATAAATAAGGGTATTATAGTCATTTTAGCTTTGTTAGGGACGGAATTCGCAACAAAATAATACCATAGGGATGATCCAAATGTAAAAAGAATATCAGGGACCAAACATATAGTTTTATCAAACCACAAGGAAAATTTCAATAACTTGTTTAAAAGTTATTGTTAGTTTGTAACACTATACTATACGGACCAATAAATATTCTCTTAGCTAATCTTCTACTTACAAGTGTAAAATCAGAAAACAATTAAGAAAAGATAAATAAAGAGAAAATTACTAATTCCATATGTCATTATTTTATTGAATTTTGTCACGCATTGAACCCTATTACAGACTCCATCACATTACCGCCATCGCTGCCGCTGCCTCGCTGATTCTCTGATAGCAATGGCGCGGATAACAGACATGATGAAATTGAAGCCATTGACGTCAACAATAGAAACCCTAGGCCACCGATTCCTACAACAATGTTCCGTCAGTGGAACGGCTAAAGGAAAAGGGAAGGTGAAGGCTGGGGTAACCCTAAAGAGATCGAAAATCACTATAAAGAAAGGTCAACAAGCACCAGATCCGTCGGCGACGAAAGGTCCGAGGAAAGGCCAACTTGAACAAATGATTGACGATTGCTTGCAGGCAAAAGCGCCGGTGAGGTTTCTGAAGCCTAAGGAACGAGAGAGAGAAGCTGAGAGGGAGAAAATGGGATTGATTTCTGAAGATAGGAAACAAGAGATTGCGAGCTTTAAGAAAAACAAGAGTAAGGTAAAAGATGATGACCAGAAATCGAAATCTGGGTTTATCGGACCGGAAGGTTTGGATCTTGTAACGTTAGGGCTTGTTGACGCTGATAAGATTCCTAAATACGAGTTGACGGTTGAGGATGGGAGGAAGTTAGCTAAGGAGTATAGTAGGGTTTTGATGAGGAAGCATCGAGCGAGGCAGGCTGCGGAGACAGGGCTGTTGAAGTGTAAGAAGGAGGCTATAGAGGCGTTGCCGGAAGGTTTGAGGGAGGCGGCACTGGTGCCGGATATGGCTCCTTTCCCGGTGAATAGGTTCATGGCAACTTTGACACCACCGATCGAAGGGTATATTGAGAAGATCAACGAGGCAGCGAAGAGGCAGAGTTCAGTTAAGGGGAAACTCAGATGAGGGGAAAGGTTAGTACTAATATTGGCTTGATTTGTTGTTACATACATGCTTTTGTGACTTGACTTGATTATCGAGTGTTGAGAAGTTGATTTTTATATCATATGATTATGTCTTGTGTCAATGGAAATGCATATGAAGTACATGAGTTGCTTATTAGGTTCAATATGGCTGGAAGTTTTACATGATGAACCAGGTTAAAAGTGATGTGATTGTTTACAGTCATATGATTTTGGCAACGAATCCAACATTCATGTGAAGTAGATATGATGATTTTGACAGCTATGAGCATTTCTTTCTGCTGTATTTGAACTCATTGTTATGTTATGCTTTTATGGTGTATATATAGATTACGATAGGATGACAAGAATATCAAATATATACCACATCCGGATACATTAGAATTAAATTGCTTGTGAGCTAATAAGACATAACATATGTAAGAGTAACTTGAGTCTTATTGATTGATTATACGAATGCCCCATTTTGTTTTGTTTTGTTTGTTGACAAGAATAATACTACGGGTTATTTGAGATAATTTTGCTACATTTTGTATATGAATAGTTTGATAGGGAATTATAATAATTTTTAATGGCTGCTGATTGGATTGGTTCAGGTTGTGACTTGTGACTTGTTTATGTTTCCTTAAATTGATGCAGGTGCCAGGTGGTGGTATAATACATCTGTATGCTGTTTGTTGGTTTTCTGCAGTTTTGCCCCCATTCATCAATTGGTTTTGTTTTGTTTTGTTATGTTATTTTGATGTTGACTAGAACAAGAAATAGAACTAGATGATGCTGAAAGAAAGAAACCACCATTCCTTTCAATAAATGATTTCACTAATTGGTTTTATATAGATGATGCTTTGAACCAAGAACAAAAAAAAAAAAAAGCTTTTCTCATCAATATTTTTATAGATTATAGTGTGCGTAGCATAATAGTAGAGACTAAACTAGAGATTGTATTATGGGCTACTCACTCGTCTGTCTACAGACTTCCAATGCTTGTGGCTGGAAAACAATGTGTACATAATATTTAAAGATCTTACGGAAAATGAAACCAAACATACATGTATGTATAACTCTAAACAAAATATAAAAACAGTACAATCCATCTAGTCTTTATTTTTAATAATAAATCTTCACTTATTTTATTGAATGAAGACAAGACCAACATTTCATGTCTCATATCTCTCTGACTGACCCGGTATATAATTTGGCTGGATAGTTTTAAGATATTCGTTTGTTTGTAATTATTAAAAAGTTATTTAATAGGGTCAAAGTGGGATATTGACGAGCTATACTAAACCCAATTTGAGGTTTATATCGGTTTATAAGTGTTTAATATGTGTTTATATCGACAAGACTACGAAAAAAAAAAGACAAACCCAATTGAGTTATGTTGCACATAGAAATATTAAGTCTTAAGTTTCTCAAAAGAAAGATATTTATTTTTTTCACACTCAAGACTCGAGAGTTCAATTTAATCCCCACACATGACAAAATGCAGATGTAGAACAATTCAATTAAAATGGAGCTCACCCAAGAGCCATCGGGGACAAAAACATACAAAAACAAGCTATTCTCATGTGATTGAAGACTCTCTCTCTCTCTCTACTATCACAATCATGTAATAGTGTTTGATGCCTTTTCATGCTTTAAATAGAATTTCAACCAAAGAAAACCATGTTCCCAACACACCAAGAATAACACCCAAAACAATCATCACCAAATCCCACATAAGTTCCTCCTTCCCCAACTCGTTTTTGAAGGCATTGTAATGAAATAGAGAAGGCAACACCAAACCCAATATGCAACAAGTACTACTCCCAACAAGCGATAAAAAATCAGTAAAATTTGGAACAAAAAGAGCCACCAAACTCACCACCATAACCAACACCCATCTCATCCATAAACAATACCTTCCTTCCCAATACCTTCTTTCCATTACCTCATAAACAGGATTCATCATCAACGGAAACGTGAAAAACAGATTTATACAGAGTCCCAATTGTACCATAGAACTAAGAACACCTTTACCCATATTAGCAGTAATAATATCTCTTGTGTTTTCACCAAAAGCAAAGTAACCCAACACCCCAAAGAATCCATACATGGCAGCAATGATCATCATCGCCCATCCCAACACCGCTCCAAACTTTTTCTTGTCTCTGGCTTCTGATTCCAGTGGTAATGCCATTCCGATTCCTTCGAATGAAAAGAGGGCCACTCCGAGACCATAACAGAACATGGGAAAGGTACCAAATGCGTGGACATTTATGGTGTTTTTCAAGAAAACGGTCACGTCTTCCACCATTACGACACCCATTGCACTAACGTCGACGATGTCAGCGAAGATACTCAAGGGGGCTAAAAGGGTTAACGTTGGAATCGCGTTTAATCCTAACTGGAATGGGAAACAACTCCAGATGTAGAACGTTTTGGCTTTCAATCCCCAAATGTAAGGGCTCGTGTTTAAATAATGGGGAGATTCGGTTGGGGTTGCATGGAATAGATTGGCTAAGGTATTACCGATGAAGATGAGGTATCCTACGCAAAAACCGGCTTGGGATGCTATAATCATTACATCGACGGCGAGACGACCGATTGGGCCACAGACGGCGAACCCCAGATCGCCGAAAGAATTGATTTTGGAATATGTAAGAGGGGATTCGAGTTTTCGTCGGGTTACGATGAGGAGCATCATGCCACGGTAGGCGAGGCCGGAGACGGCGAAGATCATCACGAATCCCGTGACCCAACCGGTGCGCATGAAGGTATAAGGGAGACCAAGAACGCCGGCACCCACGATCGCGATGAAGACGTTAGCGAAGGTCTTGGGCGTCGACGACAACGAATCGTCGTGGTTTCCGAGAAGAGGGGAGTCTTCCCGAGGAACCGATCGTGGGGGGGCGTTGGAGGAGGAAGTTGCCTCATGTTTCTTGTCGAAACCCATGTTGCATAAATCTACACGACGGACGATCGCAATCCCTTTCTGCACACTTCTGGAGAAGATGATCGATTGAATTTGGGATAAAACAGCATAGATCAAGAATTAGTGATGAAATAAAATGGTGGGTCGTGGGAGATAATGAATCAAAAGGAAATTAATGGAGTATTGTGAGGATTTCAATATAGGAACATGTGAAAAGCTGCTTGCCTTTCACCTTTTTCTATTTTAAGATTTCCTTCAATGAAGGTTTTTGCCTTGTAAAATATGCCTACGTTAATTTGGAATTTTGTGGTGGGTATAGGTGGAATCCGTGAATGGATGAAATTTGCTTGGTTGACATTCTTTACGCACAATTTTTAAACATCACATTTGAATTTGAGTCAAGGATATATATACAAACAAATTGTTTTCTTTATCAAAATTGTCACTAGATTATATATTATTTATTATGTTGGCTGATTACGTAAAGTATGTAAGTTGAAACTCAATTAAATATTGTACTATTACCTAATTACAAAAAAATTCATGTCTATTTTTTTTTTATATCTTCCGGCTAGTTTTGATTAAATGTTCATTTTCTATTGGCCAACAGGTTAACCATATAGTTATAGTATCTTTTGAATCAAATCACATTAATAACATGTATGTATTTTGGTTTATTTGTTGCATCAAAATCTTATTTATGATTGCTTTTATTATTATCTTGTAAGATTAAGCTTATGAGCATGTTTATTTTTTTTATTAACAGGTATGTTAAACATAGTCTAAATAGCTTTTGAATCAAATCACATTACCAACGTATTTTGGTTTATTTGTTGCATCAAAATCTTATTTATGATTACTTTTAGTATAATCTTGTAAGTTTAAGTTTTATTTTTTAAAAACATCTTACTTTATTTTACTTAACTATAGTATTATTATTATTTTTTTTTGGAAATTTATCTCCTAAAAGTACTATACAATTATAATTAAAAAGATGTATTACTCCCTATGGTTTGGGGTAATTTGCATGTTCAGTTCCTAATTTTTTTTTCTTAACTCGGACCATCCGTATAATTTCGTTTTATTGCGTGTTTCGTCTCTTCCACACCTAAAATGACTATACTACCTTTATAAGATTTTTTTTAAATATTTTAATTAGGTAACTAAATATTTAAATAATAAATATATATTTTTAATTAATTTATTATTAACCAAAAAAGGGTCCACCCCCAAACCCCCATCCATATGAGCAAGTCTGTCAAATCGGGATCTTATATATGATCGTTTTTCACTTTGGAAGATCGTGATCGTAAGATCCTATAAAAAACATATTAAAACATAAAAAATACAATTTTAGCAATCTCTTAGCCATTCAGTTAACAATAAATAGTTTAAAACATAAAAAATACATCCCATCATCGTTCCACACCTTCGTTGGAGTTCCATCACCAAAACGGTTATGTCGCCCGTCTATCGTCACCGCCCATCCCACCCTGTATGAAATCCTCTTTGTTGCCTCTCGTTCCCATCTTATCCCCTGAACATGCACCACCTTCTATTAAATATCCTTGTTTTGCAGGTTTGATGATGGTGGAGTAAGAGAAAGAGAAAAAGAGAAAAATAATCAAAAATCTATTAGGGGAAGAGCGGTCTTCGATACAGAGCTCACTTGGCGTTGTTGATTTTATAACATGGTCGGCGGTGGTTGATAGATTTGATTTTCAGTAGGGTCGATTCATTAATAATGTTCGCCTGATTTTTGAGTAGCAGATCCGGAACGCAGGGTCGCCTACATGATTAAAATGTTTAATTGCTTGATAGTTTTATCTTAAGTGTTCCGAAAGAGTAAATCATGGGGTGGACACTATGTAATACCCACAGATTTGGGCCAATCAATCAATATATAATAAACGTTAAAGATGATTTTTTGATAAAAGTAACCTTAACCAAAGTTATTTTATATGTGACAAAGATTCCTTACATATAGAGAACGCTGAAATCTGTTTTCAGATAAAGAAGTTATGATTCTTCAAAGTTTCATGATTAAACCGACACGACTCTGCTTATCGAAAATAGTGAATTTTTGATAAATTACCTTTTTACCTAAGTGATCTAAACGAAAGTCGTAGTAGTGGTTAAACCGAGAGCGTGCATATAGAGAAAGTCAAAATCCTACTTTGTGAGAGGAGGTTGTGATTTTTGGAAGTTTTAGTGCAATAGTACGAGTACATAAATCAAAATTCAAATCGGTTAATTGTTAGATAAAACAATCAACCCGTCGATATAAAGACAGTCGAGAACATATTTCGTATGAAGAAGTTATGATTTTTGCACGATCTTTAACAGTTTAAACCGGTCTAAATATGAGTTTTGTAAGAACAAGAATTAGATGTTGAGACCTTAATGAAAGTTGTAGAGCTCGTTGATTGGTATCCGGGGATATAAAGAACATCGAAAACGGAGCTCGTATATGAAAGTTATGGTCGTCCGAAGATCTGCGAGGAAACCGCCTGGGATGATGACGTGGTAGCACCGGAGTGCGCTATGTGGCATGGTCGGACAAACCCCTCTCTTTCGAGACAAGGCAATGTGACCCAAGGATAAAGCGACACGTGACAACATGAAAATGGTGACACGTGGCACCATCTAGGAGGTTATGTGGACCTCCAAAAATACGACACGTGGCGAAAGAACAAAGGAGCCAACACACTGGAAAGGCATGAAGCGCACAGTATTATGCGCGGCCCGTATAGTCATTTTCAACACTATAAATAACCTTTAGCTCCCTCATTCTCTCCCACACCATTTAAATCTCTCTCTCTCTCTCTCGACTTACTGTTGTTTTGGTCCGAATCTTTCCTTGGTGTTAACTGTATTTTGGCTAATTATGAGGTCCTTGAATGCCCGACAACTAACAGCTATCGCTAAAACTTGTTTAAGTTAAGCTACACTCTTTTTCTTTCAGTGTAACTTATATTTATAGTCATAAGTTGTTATTATGAACCTATAAATGAGATTTATTAGTAATTCCAAGTCATTATACTTATTGATCTACTTGCAGGGATGATGTCTAGGCTTGATTTAGTGAGATATTTAAAGTGGGATTTCCAAACAGTATAATATGTATACCAAATGAGCCCTACCTCCGATATGATCCTACCTAGTTGTTCCTTACTTAATAGATCTTGATGTAGACATTGAGATTAGTGAGGAATCTAGACTATCATTAGTCACCAGGAATATAAGACTAAGACTTAACGATATCCGTACCTAGGTAACGTCAGAAGAAAATATAAAGTACCAAGGCGAAGTTCTTCTCGAATTCCTAAGCATCCACTTTTATCAAGTGAGTGCATAGTTACATTCATCTTACACATGGATATGAAGCATTTAGATAATTGAATGTTGTATGTGATCATGTGCAAAGATGTTCTGTTAGATGAAATATTATAAACATAAAATTTATATGATATATACCTGATGCATGCACAAAGTACCTACTTAGTTTTAAATTTATAACCTAACAAACTTTTACTATCTATGCACCTATATGCAGTGTCCCTAGTCAGTTTATATTGTAGCTCAGGTAAGTCAGGTGTCGATCATAGGGAACAGAATTCAATTTAATAAATTAACTACTTCTAATTAAACTATAAAACAAACTATGATTTAGGGGTTTTTACTGATTTTTCAAGATCAGATTAACGTAATTTCAACTTGCAAACAAGCAAGCAACAAAAACAAGGCAACTTCCAGAATTAAAAGAATACTTCTATCTAGATCAGATTTCACTTTCTCCTATGGTTGATTTCTAGTGGATATATTATATTGATTACCAATTATCTAGCTCTTATGGTCAAATTATTAGGCCTATCGATTTATGGATGACAAGGCAATGGTCATGCTCAAGTTAAACACATAATTAATAATAGCACAATTAGACTATGAATGATATTAGTTACTCTTCCATGGTTAAGTTAAGCACAATTGGACTATGAATGATATTAACATAATTGATAATAGCACAATCGAACACAGATACCAAATCCACCGCCATCATGCCAAAGAACAAAGGAAAGGGAGGCAAAAACCGCAAGAGAGGAAAGAACGAAGCCGGCGACGAGAAGCGTGAGCTTGTATTCAAGGAGGACGGTCAAGAGTATGCCCAGGTGCTCCGTATGCTCGGAAACGTCCGTTGTGAGTCCATGTGTATTGACGGCACTAAGCGTCTCAGCCATATCCATGGTAAGATGCACAAGGTCTTGATCGCAGCTGGAGATAACATCCTTGTTGGGCTTCGTGATTACCAGGACGATAAGGCGGATGTCATCCTTAAGTATATGCCGGATGAGGCAAGGTTGTTGAAGGCGTACGGTGAGTTGCCGGAGAATATAAGGCTTAATGAGGGTATTATTGGTGGACTTGACGACGAAGAGGATGGCGCTGGTGATGATTATATCAAGTTTGAAGACGAAGATATCGACAAAATCTAGGGTTTGTAATTCATCCGTTTCTCTTCCGATACGAATTCCAGTTTTTGCATTGATTATTGAGACTACTTAAATAGGATGTTTTTAATGATCCCCTTTCGATCTGATTCCCATGTCTGTCTGTGAGGTCTCTGTATTTACAAAAATTTTCTACACAACAAAATTAAATACAAGCTTAGATAAAAATACAACTTTGTGCTACAAAATTAATTTCTCAATCTCCACAGTTGATGCCTAATTTATTTACAGAAAATATTGTTGTCTAATTTTTGAATTCTGGCTTCCGCAGTTTTCAAATTGTGATGGAATGAACAATTAGGAGATATATTCATGCAATTAATATGGTCAATTAACATATAAAATCTGATTTATGTGCAATATAAACTAGAACTAAAACATGTTAGGGTTTATATATCTCAAACACAAGTACATCAATAATAATCATCCAATAATTGAAATCAACACATAAGTATCAAGCTAATCTTCACCAAACAAAAGTAAAAGACGATTAGCCTCCCATTGTAGTAGAAAAACACATTAGATCTAAGTAAAATAAGCTAGACATAAGTTTAAATAGCAAACCAACTAGATCAATGTTGAATATCTTCTAAATCTTCTTCAAACCTTGAGCTCTCTTGAATTTCGACTTCCTCTGGGTTTCTAAGGGTTTATAATCACAAATAACCTTAGAAAACCGAATGCATCTCTCCAATTTCGACCTAATGACTGAGATTTTATATTTGTGGAAATCTGTCCACCACGTCGTGGTTGGCCGCCACCACGACGCAGTCTTCGTGTTTTTCCCATTTTTGCCACAACATAAATGTCACGAACCTTCTATAAGTCACGTCACGGTTGAGGCACAACGATGTGGTCTTCAGTCTTCTTTCTTCTTTTCTTCGTTTTAGCTCCAGTTTCCTGCTTCCATCTCCTCGTATGCTTCCTTTTTGTCCCGAGCAAGTCTTCGCAACTACAAAACAAAATTTAAACATATTAAGTACCTTTTGTTCCATAATAAACATAATTATAGCTAAAAGTATTAGAATTATGCATTGAATATATAGTTAATTATACATATATTAAAATACCCCACACTTGATATTTGCTTGCCCCCAAGCCAAAATGATTTTATTATCATCATATCAAGACTTTAGCTACAAACATCACATAAAACAATCCATTTTGAGCCTCTACATTACTCCAAGACCGCTATGCATGTATTTGTGTCTATATTTTTGCTAAGAAATTCCCTAATCCTAAATATTCACAATCTTCATAAAAACTAAAAAAAACCCTAAAAAAACATATGCTTAAGCAATGGAACTTAACTTTAGACCTTATTGGTTAGAGGTGATAGTTTAAGGTGCAATGACTACATATGTTCTCCTGGATACATTTTTGGTACACGGTGCTAGACACGTTGCGACCCTCAAACTAAGCAAGGTCGTGTTTTTGTTCCATGATTTCACTAGGATAGGAAGCCACAAATACATATACTGGCTTAAATAAACATTGAAACTCGCAGTGGATCGTCCCACAAACACTAGCAACCTAGATCTCAACATAACAATTTTTTTTAACTAGATTCAATTTAATTATTTTAAATCTTTCTAATATATTTTTTTTAAAATCCTAGCCATTTTTCAATTTTTAATATCAGAATGTTTGCTTTCATATATTCAATCCCCTACCCCACACTTAAATGATGCAATGTCCCCATTACATACTAAAACAAAGAACATATAAATTAAATAAGAAGAATTGGAATAGACTCCCCTTGGGTAGTAGTGGCGAGATCGAATTCTCAACAACACTCTTACTTTCTTTCTTCTCTTCCTTCGATTCCATTCTTGTTCTGTAGCCAGATGAAGTGTTACCTTTGAATTCATTGTTGCTTTTGTATTTAGGATTGAAAGGCCTCTTAATGAACTTTTTCACTTTATTTTTTGAATAAAATGCCACAGCCTCATCCTCAGAATTCACCAAAAATCCTTCATCTTCAGAACCATCTTGTTCAACAGTTTTGATCTCAGAGGCCTTTGTTGATACTTTCGACATTAAGGCCAAAGGACCTCCTAGACTCATCCTTACTTCTTCAACAATTTCATTGATTTCGCTCTCATGAGCTTTGAGCACATTGTACAAATCTCCCAAGGAATAGCCGTCAAAACTTTGATGAGTATTTATCATTAGGCTGATGTTCCTCCACTCCTCACGCAATCCCATCAGAAATGTAAGGTTGTATTCGAGAGTAAAGCGTGTAACACCATTGCGATATCACTTGAATATCAACTCATTCAAGTGATCATATTAGAGTTCGATGTTTTCATTTTCCTTCTGCTTGAATTCTCCTAGTTCAAGTAAACATTGCTTCATTGAGCTCTTCTTCGTCTTCTCACTTCCTTGATACTTTTCTTTCAAAGTATCCCAAATCTCTTTTGCAGTCTTGCATCCTCAAACAAAGTTGTAAACAACTGGTGGAAGAGCACCGAGAAGTCCACAAAGACACTTTTTATCATTAGCTTTTTGTTTATCAGCATGCAAGGCAACATCAGCCGAAGAACCATCGGTTCTTACTTGTTCTAGCCTTCTTTGATCGTAATTTCCACTCATAACACAACACCACAGATCTTCGTTGATCTCGAAGAGATAGTCTTCCATGAGATCAACCCACTGCTCATAATACTTCAGAATGAGCATTGGAATCTTACTGGAAGATCCAAGCAGATGATAAAAGCTAGGCATAATTTTCATGTTGAAATTCACCATTTTCTTACGGACATAAATGACTATGAGATTCAGAAAAAGAGATCTAACAAATGAATCAACCAGAAAAATGATAAGAAAACACTTAATCTATCAAACCGATTGCAGAATCGAAACAAATCAATCAATTAGAACAAGTTTTCTTAATCTATAGTGCGGAAATTTTTGAATCTGAAAGAGCGATTCAAAAACTATTGAAAAAGACGAGAAAATAGGTATTGGTTGAAAGTATCCTACTCTGATACCAAATGTAGTGCGTTTGAATTGAGTTTAAAGAATAAAATCAAGAACATAAATCGTTAAGAACACAATCGTAAACAAGTTTTGTTTGGCTCTTTGATTTCGTTTGAAAGGGTATACAAGTACAAGAGAGAGAAAGTGAACTAAGTGCTCAAGAGCTGCTCTCTACTTCTATACTAACCCTATTTATAGGGTGATACAGACTTCCAAAAATTATATAAAGACTAGACATTACGCTTCGACATCTAACAATGCGTTACAAAATACGTACATAGCGAAGTACTAGACTTCGACACTACACATACCAAATAGGACTTCGACACCTCACTAGACATTTCGACCCTTACACGGAGGTTGGACAGAGGAGGGTTGTCGATGGAGGCGGCCAATATTCTTTGCTGGTATCACTTTTAGGTCATTATGGGAAGAAAGAGAGGAGAGGGTATGAGCGTAATTTTTTCCAGTCAGCGTTGTTTCAAATCCGACTGAGAAAGTAAGATGGAGCAGACATTCTGACTGAGAAAGCTTCTATCAAAGACATGGTATCTGACCGAGTCAACCCAAATCGCTGACTCGGTCCCAGTCAGACGGATATCAAATGAGGCCTTAGTAAATTTCACTAACGACTTTTATTCGTTATTGTTGAAACTTTTGATTTGCTCAAATTGTTTAATAGTGAGGATTGAAAAACAACTTAATGAGTCTATCAACTTTTGTTGTGATAAAGAAAATGAGTTTTGTAAACCAAGTATTATTAGAACATCTTAGGAGTTGTGGAATCGATTCCGAATTCATTCCGTCGAAATCACTCACTCGTCATTTGTATGGTTCTTGTCGCACATAATCACCTGACCACTTGGATCTATCTTATAATGTTCAAGGTAGCCTTCGTATTCTTTAGTAGGATAGGATCACCTGGCCACTGGTTGAATGTCGATAGTATAAGTTTTTGAATAGGATAACACAAACCTTGCAGTCTGTTATATGATGTTTTTAAAGAACTATTTACTTTATAAAATTTTGGAGTTATGCTTACTGCAACAAATATATATTGAATATATATATTTCCAACCAAACAAGTAGATTAAATGCTTTTATTAGACTACATATGTAATGGTTTATCCTTATCTAAAAGGTATAGAGTTTATATAGTCTATCCTAAATGATTGTTTAGGATGAAGTTTCTACTAATCCCACTAATTGTCATTCCAGAAGACATATACTTAGAAACTTCTTTTTCTAAGTGGGAGCAATATAAAACTTTAAGAGCTAAAGAACCATAAGCTAAATGCATCATAGTTTGGAACTAGCAAGTTTTTCAACTATTATTGAACCTATTTAATAGTTGATCATAAACTAATAAAACACATAAAAATGCATTCATGTATGATTATCAAGTATGGGCTTGATTAATCTTCCTCGATATAGTATGACTATAAAGAGTAAGTGAGTTTTCAAAGGACAAAACATAAATGGATACAAATCTTTTAAGATTTAAGCTAACATCTCGAAGTAAGAATCTTCTTTCTTATAAGAGGATTACATAGTGTGATTTTCTTCAAAAAATCAAGACGACTCGTGTATTTTTATATGAAGCTAGTGGGAGCTTAGTAATATTCATAGTCTTGTATGAAGTTAACATACTAATTTTTGGAATAAACATATATATATATATATATATATATATATATATATATATATATATATATATATATAGATCGATCATGTCAACTTAAGAGACTATGTAAAATAACATTATTTGTCAAAGATTTTAAAGAGCTTAAGATATAAGACTCTGAGAGAGTTTATCTTGTCAATACCACATGACTTGATTTTGAGCATCCCTCAAAATCCTAGTAAAATGTTTTGAACTAGATAATATGATTGTATTCCATATGCCGCTGCAATTGGATTAATCATATATGTCATGATTATGCATGAAGGCCAAATAAGTCGTATGATTAGAGCATGTGGAATAAATACCAACATAAATGCGAGAATAAGTCATGGTATGACTTATAGCAACATTCTAAGGTACTTTCGAGAACTAAAGAAATATTTCTAATCTACGGAGTATTTGAAAGAAAGTTGTGTTTAAGCTGTTACACATATGCTAAACTTTCAAATAGACTGAGATGATTCTCAATCGCAATTGGGCGTGTCCTCATTTTAAATGAAGGTGAAAGTTACATGGATAGTGGTTCCATGTAGATTTTAATTACAGTTACACATCCGAGATAGAATGCATTGTTATTCGGGGAACCACATATAAAGATGCTTAATGTATAGTTTATTATGACTATGAATAATCTCATTCCGCAAGTATTGGTATCTAAGTCATATTTAAGCATTTAATACATTCTCAATAGTTTTCTCTATATATGAGTTATATATATAAAACTAAAAATGTTGGTATTAGCAAAGTTTATACAAATCAAGTTTGTCAAATCTACTTAACTAAGTTCCTCCATTAGCTAAAACATGAAAGTCATGTTGATGTTGCAGGACCTTGTTATCCTAAGTGGATGTATTTGACTGAAATTTAGTATTTGGATATTGGAACAATAAAAGCAACATATGTTGCAATGAGTTGTTATATTAAATATAGTCTTTCATTACATAATTGTTACGTTCTATACTACATGTTTAATCCTTGAATAACTAGGTTATTCTAAATGTCCATAGTCATTCATAGTTGTGGGAGCATCTATGAAGTAAGACTAATATGAGCGGATTGGTTGATTTTCATAGAGATTAAAATAGCAAGAGTTACTACCAACTTTGTAGATACTTAATTAGGAGAATAGGTATTGGACATGACCCGCATCAAAATCAATTTATCGATCGTAGTCATGAGTGATGTTTTGATCAAGATTGTATCTTTGTATTCTTAGACCTGAAATACATATTTGAGACTTGATGTGACATCCCCAAAATCACGGCCAGAAAAGACCGGTTTCATTTATGCTTTTAAAATAATATTAGAGTAAATCCATTGATTCAAAAGAGTTGCGGAATTTGTCCCCAAAACATTACATGATAAAATAAGATTTATCAAAGCATTTCTTAAAGAAATGTACTTTCATTATATATCAAAACTCGGGATGTCATTTTCCGGTACAGACACAAAAGCATAAACAATAAAACATAGACGTTACACAGTTATATACAACTACTGGTCTATAAACAAAAAAACATCTTCACAAGTGCTCCAACTTATGCTCTCGCGCCACTACCTGTAATACAAAGAAACTGATCAGTGGGTTAGGTTTGGGAGCCTGGTGAGCATATAGGGTTTTCCAACCCACAATAAATAACTATATTTAATTTTACCAACCAACAATAACCCGATTACCCATTCCCGTTATCCTCACTTTACGTCCCTATGACAACAACTATTACAAGGGACCTGTAGCACCAATATTTTTCAAACAATTTTTCGCATTTTAAAAAACATATTTTCATTCATAAGCATTATAAAATCTCATCGTTTCACATATCAACCTAAATAATACATCCCAAGATCATAATGTATACAAACTCCTCGTGTGTGTACTGATCATGCCGGCGCCTTCCCGCGATCCTCACTGTTACCTGAAACACATAACACCAAACACTGTAAGCATGAATGCTTAGTGAGTTCCTCAAAATACCACATGCAACACCTATTAGCCACTCGAGGCTATAACTCTGTATGACCCTCTGGTCAAAGTGTCTCAGTGGGACCCTCCGGTCCCATAACTCTGTGGACCCTCTGGTCCTAACTCTGTAGACTCTGAATCACATATAGCACATAATCACATAGATAACACATAGCATACAATATACTTTGTCAAATAACTCTAATTACCACTTTAGGTAAAGTATAGTGAGAAGACTCACCTCGGGTAACTCGGTAAACCTCGAACTCTGAAATACTACACTAGCCTCTGCCTAATCACATAAATAGTTACTCTAATTAATACAACTTCTAAAGGCTATGCTAACCCCTCTCTATAAGTTCTACAAGAAGGGTAAAAGACCATTCTACCCCTCTAATGGCTCATAAGTCCAAACACTGACTAAACCCTAAAAGTCAACAAAAGTCAACGGTCAACCTTTGACTCGACTCGTCGAGTGCACTTGGGAGACTCGACGAGTCCAAACGGGTCCTATGAGTCCTTCTAGCCTCTCTTGGCTCGTCGAGTCATCCTTCCACTCGACGGGTTCCTCTTGTCACGAATCGCGGGGCAACCCCGACTCGACTCGTCGAGTCCACTTATGAACTCGGCGAGTTGCCTCCATGATCATACTCAAATGACCTTTTGAGGTCAGATCTGTTTCTATAATCCATAGATCTAATCTTCCTAAGCATAATAATCACGTAAAGGTCGAATCTTGGTACACATGCAACAACCCCAACGCTTCCTTTGGTGAAATAACTACTAAAAGGGCAACCTAAGTTCATTTCCTCCATGAACCCACATAAAGCAGGTTAGCTAAGGCTCTCTGGACCTCAAAAGGTTCGGATCCAGAGTCTATCACTCAATGGGACAGCTTAGGGTATAGAAAACCCTAAAATTCAAGGATCTCATACTAAACAGAAAAAGGGATCGATTTTCTACCTCAAAGTTGTAGATCCAAGCTAGAAACCCACTGAAATGCAATCCTCTTGACCTCCCTTTGTTGGAACACTTTCTACTTTGCAAAAAATCACACCAAAAATGATCAAAAGGCTCAAACTCTCTCACAACTCGCTCATAATCGCTAGGGTGTCTCTCTCTGGACTGGTAGCCGCAAATAGAGGCCATAAAGGCCTTTAAATAGGGCATAGACCCCGAGAATTAGGGTTTCAATCCACAGTGCAGACTCGTCGAGTCCACCCTTTCTGACTCGTCGAGTCCGTTCATTAATCCAGTCAACAGTCGCGGTCCTACTCGTCGAGTCTACGACTCAACTCGTCGAGTCCCCCACTAGAATCAAACTTCGCCCTCGAAGTCTTACTCCTCAAACAACTCTGGATGCTGCTCACGCATCTCTAACTCCGGCTCCTAAGTCAGATCGGACCCTTTACGATGTTGTCACTGGACCTAAACCAGGGGCACCTCCTTGTTCCTCAGAACCTTGATCTTCCGATCCACAATCGCAACTGGTCTCTCAACATAATTCAGGCCGGCATCCACCTGAATATCCTCCAACGGTACCACTGCCGTCTCATCGGGTATAAACTTCCTCAACTAAGACACGTGGAAGGTATCATGGATCTGACTCAACTCCGCAGGTAGCTCCAGACGATATGCTACCCTGCCTACCCTCGCAGTCACCCTGAACGGACCGATGTAGCGGGGCCCCGACTTGCCGCTCTTCCTGAATCGGATCACTCCTTTCCAAGGAGATACCTTCAGGAGTACGAAATCCCCCACCTGGAACTCAAGCTCGGATCGTCGCCTATCCGCATAACTCTTCTGGCGACTCTGAGCTGTCAATAACCTCTGTCTGACCTGTTGTATCTCCTCAGTCGTCTAAAGCACTAACTCAGTGGTGCCCATCACTCGCTGCCCGACCTCTCCCCAACATATGGGAGTCCGACACCTCCTCTCATATAATAACTCAAAGGGAGGCATGCCGATACTCGAATGGTGGCTGTTGTTATAAGAAAACTCAGCCAACGGAAAATACGTGTCCTAACTTCCTCCGAAGTCCATCACACATGCTCGCAGCATGTCTTCGAGCGTCTGAATCGTCCGCTCACTCTGACCGTCCGTCTGTGGGTGGTATGCGGTAGTAAAATGCAGCCTTGTACCCAACTCCTCTTGGAATTTCTTCCAGAATCTGGAAGTGAAACGCACATCTCGATCTGACACGATCGAGATCGGCACTCCATGTTGCGATACCACCTCTCTCACATATAACTCTGCTAGCCTCTCAACAGAAAAGCTCTCACTGATAGCAAGAAAGTGAGCGCTCTTCGTCAGCCGATCAACAGTCACCCAAATTGCATCGACTCCCCTCGCAGTCCTTGGCAATTTGGTGATAAAATCCATGGAAATCTGTTCCCACTTCCACTTGGGAACCTCAAGTGGCTGAAACTAGCCATGCGGACGCTGGTGCTCGGCCTTCACCCTGCGACAGGTCAAGCACCTCTCTACGAACCACGCGACATCCCTCTTCATACAGGGCCACCAATACTCCCTCTTCAGGTCCAAATACATCTTAGTGGCCCCGGGATGGATCGAGAACCTCGATCTATGCACCTCCTCCATGAGAATGGTACGTGCCCCGCCTTCATACGACACCCAAATCCGAACCTGAAAGGTCATAAGCCCACGGCTATCGGAAACAAACTCAGATATCTGTCCGATCACCCACTCTCTTTTGCGGTTCTCCGGTCTCATAGCCTCTACCTGAGCCTCCCGAATGGTGTCCAACACCGGAGTCATCACTGTCAATCTCAAACAAACATCTCGTAACGGGGCACTCTCCGCCCTACGACTCAGGGCATCGGCTACCACATTAGCCTTGCCCGGGTGGTACAAGATCTCACACTCATAATCCTTTACCACATCCAGCCATCTCCTCTGGCGCATATTCAAGTTGGGCTGATCCATCAAATACTTCAAGCTCTTGTGATCCGTGTATATGGTACACCGGACCCCATACAAATAGTGACGCCAGATCTTGAGGGCGAACACCACAACCCCCAACTCCAGATCATGAGTGGGATATCTTGTAACATGAGGCTTCAACTACCTCGACGCGTATGCTATCACATGACCTCTCTGCATTAGCACCGCACCCAATCCTGATATCGATGCGTCACAATACACCACAAAATCCTCCATCCCCTCCGAAAGGGCTAATACTGGGGATTCGCATAATTTCTAGCGAAGCATCTCAAATGAGGCCTGTTGCTCTGGGCCCCAACTGAACGTTACGCCCTTCCGAGTCAGCTTGGTGAGAGGAAGAACAATCTTGGAGAAATCTCTAATAAATCTCCGATAATAGTCGGCCAACCCTAGAAAACTCCTGATCTCTGAGGGGGATCTCGGCACCTCCCAACTCATCACCGCCCCAATCTTGGCCGGGTCGACCAATATCCCATTCTAGTTGACGAGGTGTCCCAAGAACTGGACCTCTCGTAACCAGAAATCGCGCTTGGAGAATTTGGCGTAAAGCCTCTCCAATCTCAGAACTCCGAGGATCTCCCTTAAATGCTCCTCATGCTGCTCTCTGGATCTCAAATACACCAATATGTCGTCGATGAACACGATCACTGAACGATCCAACATCGGCCTGCACACCCTGTTCATGAGATCCATGAACGCCGCCGGTGCATTGGTGAGCCTGAAAGGCATCACCACGAACTCGTAATGCCCATAACGAGTCCTGAACGCTGTCTTCTAGATATCCTCCTCACGCACTCTCATCCGATGATATCCAGACCTCAGATCAATCTTGGAGAACGAAGACGCTCCCTACAACTGATTGAATAAATCATTGATCCTCGGTAAGGGATAACGGTTCTTGACCGTCAGCTTGTTCAACTCCCGGTAATCAATGCACATATTGTGTGAACCATCCTTTTTCTTGACAAAAAGGATCGGTGCTCCCTACGGAGAACTACTCGGCCATATAAACCCCTTTCCCAGCAGCTCCTGAAGCTGCGAGGATAACTCTTGCATCTCTGGAGGCGCAAGGCGATAGGGCGCCTTGGCGATAGGCGCTGCCCCCGGAACCAAATTGATACGGAACTCCACCTGCCTCTCGGGAGGCACACCCGGCAACTCCTCGGGGAAAACATCCGGGAACTCACGCACTATCGGGACCTCATCGACCGACCACGGTCTCTCCGCATCTATTCTCGTATCCACCACATAGGCCATAAACCCACTACAGCCCTGCTATAAGCTCTGCCTCGTTCTAGTGGCCGAACAAAATGCTGACTCGAAATGGGTATCCTCGCCATAAACCGTAAGAACTCCCCCACTAGGGTCTCGTATGGTCACCAACTGTCGCTCGCATTCGATAACCGCACCAAACCTGCTCAACCAATCCATGCCCACAATGACGTAGACATCTCTCATCGCAAATAGGTCCAAATCAATCGGAAACTCAACGCCGAAGATCTCGAGTACACATCCTCGGATCACATCAGTGGCATACACCACTCTCTCGTAAGCTATGGAAACTCGCAAAGGTCGACTCAATGCCTCTCGACCGATACTAATATGCTGACTAAAGGCTAACGACACAAACGACCGAGTCGCACCCGAGTCAAATAACACCAAAGCAGGTATAGAACTCACAATAAATGTACCTAAACATATCATAATATAAGCATACCACCACCAATTCGAATTAAACAAATGAAAGAATACATACCAGCCACAACATCTGGTGCTGCGCGGACCTCCTTCACTGTCAACTGGAAGGCTCCCCCGCGAGCCTTTGGCGCCTCGGCCTTCATTGGCCGACTCTCGGTAGCTCGAACAGCAGCAGGGGTAGATCCCTGCGATGCTCCCTGGGATGACCCTCGCAACTGCAGACACTTGGCCTTCCGGTGTCCGGTCTGGTTGCAGTGAAAACAGACTGCAAACCTCTTGGGGTAATCCTTGGCCATGTGCCCGTCCTTGCCACACTTGTAGCAAGACCCTACTCTACGAACCCCCTCATGAACCTTTCCGTGGACTCGTCGAGTCAACCCACAACGCGGACTCGTCGAGTCGGAGTCGAGTCAACCCTTTCCGACTCGTCGAGTCCGTTCATTAATCCAGTTAGCAGTCGCGGTCCTACTCGTCCAGTCTACGACTCAACTCGTCGAGTCCCTCTCTTTTCTCAAAATAAAATGATAAAATATAATACTTGGAAATCCGGATGTTACAGGACCTAATCTAGGATTTTCATTGGGACGGACACTAATGCAAAGGGGTTTCCTCAGCAATGAATGTCCTAAGGAAACCATGAGGGGGATAGAATACAACAAATGAACACCCAAGTTCACTACACCTACAGGTTATGAGCCTGTTAGCGTTCCACTGAACTGTCTAGAAAAGTCCGTGGTCGTCATCCATATTCTGGTGGATGACTAGATCACAATCACATCGAGGCCTCTCATCATTTTTATTTCATCACATATCACTATCTACCCATGTTCTACCCAACATATTTGTAGATAAAATATACTTGTTTATATACAGCTTAAAACCTGTATAACATATTCATTCAATACTCATACCACATAACAAATAATATATAATCACTTAGCATGTATTTCATAGAGTATAATTCATATATGTGTATTATCAGAAGGCAACTACACACTTACTCGTATCATATATCTAAAACATTCATCAATACTTGTATTAAAATCGTGTATGTGAAAGGGACTATGCACTCACTTGATAAGATGTTTATCAGACATCACTACGACTCTAAGTGTAGTATTCTTCGGTGAAACTGTGATCTCTTCACACACCGGGCTTCTCGGGGATAGAGCTTCGGCTCGGGAACTCTGTTTCTTGGGATCTTCGGGGCTTCAGGACTCGCTTTGGGTGTCGAGATGATACCGGGGCTTCGGGGGTGCTTTAAGATGACCAGAGAGGGTATAGGGAGAGAGGGAGTAAGAAAATAGCAACCAAAATCGGCTGCCCTTCGATTTCTATTTATAGGGCTGAAATATTGAATTCACATCATGAATCTCAAAATTCACGTCGTGAGTTCAGTAGTCATCAGGTGCGTTATCGCAACTTGCGTCTGTCAGGCTCCAGAAGGAATTAATATTGAGTTCACATCGTGAACTCTGACACAGTGTCGGGGTTCGCGCCCCGAACTTCAGAAATTCATATCTTTCGCATACAAGCTCCGTTTTCGACGTTCTTTATATCCACACATAGGTGAGATTACGCTCTATAACTCTCGTTTAGACTCTGTCGGGTAATTTTGACTTTATGTTTTATTATATTATTTTTAGTAGGCCTGAACAGGAAAACTCCGTTAGAAATTCATAACTTCTTCATCTGATGTCCGTTTCGTCTGTCTTTCCTCCGTTGCACTACTATCGACGAGATCTTCGATTCTCGTTTAGATTGTTTCGGCTAGAAATTACTCGATCTCAAATCCGAACTTTGGGCTGCATAGCGCTATGTCGAAACTTAGAAAAATCATAACTTCCTCATACGAAGTCAGATTTAGACGTTCTTTATATGGACGTTCTCGTTTTAACGTATTCTACGACTTTCGTTTAAATCACTAAGGCTAAATATCGATCTATCGTAAATTCACTATTTATGTCGTGCAGTGTCGTGCCGGTTTTGTCGCGAAACTTTGACAGATCATAACTTCTTCGTTATAACTCGGATTTCAGCCTTCTTTATATTTTCGGAAACCTTGTCATGACCACTACCACATCCTTTATGTATCGATATTGGTTTTATCTAACATTTTATTATTACGCTTATTTTATTCTTAATTCATTTAAGCCACACAATTAAGCATAAAACACATAATACTCAAATAATACATTTCTATTATTTCAAAATGAGTTACAAAGGTTAACCTAGACTATTACATCAATATTAATGCCTAACCTAGAAAAACGGGCGTTACACTTGAAATTTATGAATTGTTGTGCTTTGACATGGTTTAACGTTGTTCCGTAAAAGGTAGGCATAAGGTCCATCGTTGGGTATGACATGAACTACAATGATGGACATATGTAGTCAAGATAGGATTTGTTCCTCTTATTCGTTGAGGGTTAGACATCTAAGGCCTTACTAAAGGTTGAAGAATAAATGAGATTGATAGTGATACATATCTCATGTCCAACATGATGTCTGAGACAAAGGAATAAATGATACCCCACCTTTAGTAACAATTGTTGCTTAGAGCTCCTGGAATTGGCTGTTCATAAGATGACACCCTTCATATGTTGCTAGGAGCAGTAGTCTGTTGCTAGACGTCAACTACTGTCAATATCAGTTTGTAATGAATCTTGTGCAAGTGAGAGATTGTTGGATCTATATGATCAAGAATCATTATTGAGTGATATTGCTAATAACATATGATCCTATAGGGTCACACCTTTATCAAGTTGGCATTATTAATATTTTATATATTTATTATTAATATTATTATATCATACAGTATGATTTAATAATTCATGTACACAGTTTTGGACACTTTGGTTAACCATGATTAAGTTAGTTAATTGGTGTAGTTGGTTGAAAAGTCTAGAAGATAAATTTGGTCTTCTCTTCCACTCCATGGACGAAAGTGTGATGGAGGCGTGGGAGGTTGTTTGTCAACCTCCCACCTTTGTCTCCAATTCCCCTAAAGTAAGGTTATTACTTTACATTGAAATATGGGATTGCTTTTGACCTTTATGTGAGTATAAAAGGAAGTGTCTTACATGAGTTTGTAGCTAGTTGTTCAAGTCTTGCATATTTTCTCCAAAAGAACCAAGAAGTCGTAGCTTCTATTCTCCCTCATCCTCTCTCTCTCTCTCTCTCTCTCTCTCTGTTTCTTTCTTTCTTTCTCTCTCTCTCTCTCGTGAAGTTAGTTTGGTGGCTTAAAACTTCCTTAAGTTGTCTCCTTTAGTGCTTATTTGAGTTAAGTACTTAAAGGCTCAAGACACTCAATAATACATGAAGGAACTAGCATTCCAAGTGTCTTATCTTGATGGTGGATACTTGTAGATAAAATCATACACTTTGATTTTTCTATCTCATCAACACCCATAACCCAAGTGGGTTCAAAGGCTCCAAAGTTTGTCATTCTAAAACACTATTTGGTTGTTTTTAATATCATTGTAACCTCTATAAATGGATCTTAGATGGTTTGATTTTGTTATAAACTTGAAAATAAACTTGTTATTTTTAAAAGTTTTTGTTGCGGTTTTTGTGAATAACTAACTTATATTTTGTATCAAAACCCATCAGTTTCGAGAATGATTATGTTGGAGTATGTAGACCGGACACTGGAGATGATCAAAAATGTGTTGATGCCTGTAAAATATATTACACAAATCATGAAACGTCGGGAAAATGTGTTGAAGCAAATGTTTGTCGTTGCATTGAATATATATAATTATGTTATAGATATAGACAACTGCAACCCAAAACATGTAAAATGGCAATATACTACCAATACAACTACCAATATATTACCAATACAAGTACTGTTGTATTTTAAACCCACGATAGCAACCAACTTACATTCTTTGACTAATATATGCAATTTGCAACCATAAATCTATAAAATAGCAATGTCCATACCTGTTTATACCAATATAGACAACATGTAATATTTTTCATCCAGAATAGCAACCAAATTACATTATTTTACCTTTAGTCCATTATAGACAAATTACAAACTGAAAATAAACAAATAACAACAATTTACCTGTTTATACTTAAATAGGAAACATAGTTATTTTCCACCCACAATAGCAATTGACTTACATTAGTTACCAATATAGACACTTGCTATCTTAAACCAATAAAAATAGCAACGTACTTAGCTACTTTAACCAATATAGGCAACATAACTCACTATCTAATCACTATAACAGCCAAATTACATTTCTTTTACTAATATGGACAAGTTGTAATGTGCAACTTTCACGTACAAAAACTGATGAGTTGCCATGTTAGAGATCTTGTGAAGGATAATAAATGTTAGGATAGAGCTGAATCATTTTCAAAAACGATACATTTATAAATTAATCGTCCTACATGACTACATGTCCAAATTCTATGTTTTGTATCATGTTGAGATTTTGTAAAAATCAAAAAGAGAACATGTAGTATGTTATTATATGAGAACATATTAATTCGGGTATAATTGTAATGTAATTGTAAAGGATGTTCAAATAATATCTATGGACCATCTCCACAACATGTTATGCATATTTTTTTCTCTTACAAATAAGACAGAGACCTAACTAAAGCGTTGATGCTTTTTATGACGACAAGGACAATTCCAAGAAAAGATTGAGTTACTCACATTTCCTTAATTCATAAAATAGAAAAAAAAATTTACAATGAAAATAAAATGAACTAAAAAGAAAAAATGATCATATATAGAGCTCAAAGATTAATCCTATATTTCACAAGTGAGGCGGCATGACCATTGGACATGCTCCTAAAAATATTAAGACCATTATATATATTTTAAAAATTGTTGATTATTGGATTTTACAAACTGTTAAATCTAAAAAGAATAAGAGGAGAAACACTTATGTATGCCATATGCAGTAAAGAGAAAGTCAAGAACCTTTCTATTTTGGATTACTACTTGAACTCTAAAAATTGCTAGACCAAGCTCACAGAGGACTTGCTACGGTCACAAGTCTTTAATTTCCTGCAGAAAAACCCAAATGAAAATATTACCAATTGCCCCAATTTCATCGTTTACTGTGACAACCCGGAATTTTCATTCGGTCAAACCCTAAAAGTCAATCACTTCATATTATAAGTCAAGTTCACTTTTACTTGTTTTTAGGAAAAATAAGTTCATTTGATTATTTTAATAATTAATCTTTAAACGAACGGGTGAACAGATGGGCCGTCTCGGGTCTTGAAATTTCTAAACCGCGAATATCACGTAGCTTAGAAGTTCATGGCCAAACTTTTATGTTTGGGCTGTAAACTACCCTCAAAAACCGTAAACTCATGCTTAAACATGAGTTTACTCCCCAAAGAACATCACTTTCCATTTTCACCCTAAAAGAGTAAACTCAAAACTCTCTCAAATATCATCCCGGATTTCGCCCGATTTCCCGAAAACGTAAGTACTTCTTGGCTTAATTAGTTGTTATATCACAACATCTAGTGATTATACATCCTTTAATCCATCAAATTTCATGTTTTGATTAGATTTCCAAAACACCAAGAACACCAAGAACACACACTAGTGTTCTTGGACTTTAAGTTCATTACAAGCTTCCACAAAGTAAGTACTTCTATCCTAGAGTCATTTAAAGCTTGCTATACATATTAATATCAAGGAAAATTCCCAATAACACCAAGAACAAGGTGTTCACGGTTTTGGGAGGCTCCCAAAACCGTAAACACCAAATAAGGGGCAAAGTGGTGCTTTAGGGTGTCTAGATGCTTCACAATGCCTAAGGGACTTGTCTAGATCCTTCCTTGATGTGTTTAAGCCTTGAAAAACACCAAAGTCCACCATTTTTAAGTGTTTAAGGTTTGGGGATCTCCCAAAACCGTAAACACCCCAATGTGGGTGTAAATGGACCATATTCCTTCCTTAGGCCAAAAATCTAACCTAGACTTTTACCTTGTTGAGCTAAGGACTTGAAAACATAACAATACAACTTTTCATATGGGTTTAAGGTAGTAAACCCAAAAGGAAATGGCCTTGGGTCCGTAAACTCCTCCAAGGAGTGTTTTATTGCCCTAATCCCTTCCAAAGGCGTAACCACCAAGTAGAAATGCTTCAAAGGACTTGTAAAACCTCAAA